>NC_070581.1:25012163-25312163 GCF_027409825.1 Scomber japonicus | reverse complement strand
AGGGCATGAACATGTTTCTCTGTACTTAACAGGGAGGAGAGAGGGGCAGAGTTTAGAGATATTTTTTAGATGGCGGTTTTGCATAGATGCCATATATGGTCTTCAAAAAACAGCTGAGGGTCAAACTTAATTCCCAGATTATAGTGACTGAACAGGAGGAATGATTGTAACGAGAAAAACCTGTTTTCAATATTCATTTGAAAACTAAACTTTTTTGACTGTTTTAGGACATACTTGTACATTTATGAGCCTGTTCTTTACATTTTCAGAGTAAAGATAACAAAGCAGTTGGGATAAGCATTTTTACATTTTATTTCATGTTTATCTGCAATAAAAGATCATTGCTTAGTATGTAAAAATAACAGGCACAAAACAAAAATACATTTCCCCAGACTGTCAAATACAGTTCAGGCAATAACACCAGCAGGTTTAAAACAAATTCAAAATTAATTTACAAAGAAGACCAGTGAATAAGACTGTACTGGATGATACACAATATGTTAGCTGCTCAATGTCTATTCATGATACATGAATGATACTACTGAATAATTCTGCAGGTTTAACCTATTCAATCATCACCAAATTACATGATTGTATTGAATATAAAGCAACCTGGAGCTCTGAAGGACTGATGCTTCGTATGTTGATGTGTGTAGACTCACAAAACATCAGCATACTAAGCTTGTTTGAACATGCTGAAGTATATATATATATATATATATATATATATATATATATACACATATATATCTATATCTATATATATTTTTAAAGAAATATAAACTTGACCATTATTAATACTTCAGCAAAAGATGTCATGATAATGCTTTGTCTGATATTTGATGTGCAATTTACAGTCATCCAAATCCCAACAAAAAGATTGCAACAAACAAACAAAACAAAAAAACAATTGTGCTCAATTCATTCTTGAAATGACGCTGCCGATATTACTTGTATTGCTTTGTTATTGTTTGGAAAGTGTGATCATCTTCCCTCCATTAGAAATTTTTCCATTCATGGCACCTTGTTGTATGTAAACAGTCACCTTTTTGGTCCATGAGCTGGCCTGTCTAATTTCATCTGGAAAGTACACAATTTCCTAGGGATGCCCAACAAATATTTTTTTGTTGTTATTTTTTTTTTACATAAGTTGTATAACTCATTCACTTTATAATTCACAAGTAGCCCTTTTACTCTGGAGCTGCACAATTGTTCATTATTCTTCTTAGTCTCTTGCAGGTTCACTTTACGCAAAACACGAAGTACGAGCATTCAGTCTGTTCTCTTTGGTTCTCATATGAACTCCAGATTTTACACCACAGATGGTCAGTCTCACATTGCACACTTAAAACGGAAGAGTATCCATGAAGATTTTTTCCACAATCGGTGGTGGAGGAACTAAATCTTCTAATTTAAGGTAAAAGATGCGCTGGAGGCCTTGAATGCACAGAGTCCTGAGCTCAGGCAACTTCCCAAGCAGCCTGGACAAATAATTGGGCCGCAAGGAGTCGGAGGCGCAACCAGAGACATGATCTTTCAGGCAGGTGATGAGCTGGTTCTGCAGGTCCTCCACACGTTTTGATTCCTTAAGACCATGTCGGTCTGCAGAGGAAAACATGATGCATGTTGAGAGTGAGCATAAAGCTTCATTATGATGACTGCAACTAAATAATACACATTGATAACAGAGACTACAAACTTGTAAATCCTGCACTGACTAATCTGTTTCCCTTTTGCTCATTTGATTCAAATCACAACACAACTAAGGATTGTATTTGGAAAGATTATTTAGTGAACTACTGCACTACTAAAATAGATATGCCTTAGTATTGTCAGCTGCTACATTGAAACAATTCCTTGCTTTAAATGTAAACTGGCTGTATGGTTATGTTTAGTCGGCGGTGATATAGTGCATCCTCTATGTGCTATATGTGAGGCCGTGTTACATTTTGTCCTACAGCTGTTGTGCCAATCTATGTGTTGTATAACTGGCTTGTATTGTCCACACCAATGAAACCAGAGTCCTCAAGCAAACTGTTGCTGTGCTTTTAAAAATCCTGCTCTGTTAGACGTGTTGAAGGCTCTTACCGGTGATTATGACCAGGGCTGTGAGGCAGGAGAAGGAGGAGACGTCCAGCTTCATGCGATGGAGACTTTGAGAAAACTCCAAAATAGAGTCAATCCAGTCCCCAAAGCTTCGGACGCACTGCATTTTATGAAGCACGGCCCCATTGCAGAAGATGAGCTTGTCCATTTCAGCATTGGACCTTTAAAAGGAAAGAGAAAACACAATATGTTATTGATTTGATCATATTTTGAAATTCAAACTGTTTATTACCATTGCCTTTAGTTTGACTCACCGATATGCAAGACGTAGGATGAATAGTTCAACAAACGCAGATTCCAGCAGCAGTTCCTGGTCTTCCATGCAGAAATCAGAGAATCCTGGGATGCTCTTCGCCCACTTCCTGATCACCTCCATGGAGGTTGTGAGTAAGTCGTAGAACTGTTTGATGTCATTTGCATCCTCTTTCTGGTTTGGACTGACTTCTGTCTCGTCATACTGAAATTACAGACAGCAAAGAAGTGCTTAATGTAAGCGGCCAGTCAAATTACTACCAACAAGCTGAGAAAAAAAGGGATTTTGTTTTGTTTTTACCTTGGAATAATCCATTTTGCCAACGCTGGGGTTCGAATCAATATGGGCCCTCACAAGTGAAGCGATCATGCTCACAGGAGACACTGTGTTTGTCACATCCTGGACAACTTTAGGCTTGGAGGGCAGGCGACCTCTTCGTCCCTTCAGGCTGTCTGTCCTTACAACTGGAAAAATTGTGACATCAGTGTTAATTGGGAAATCACCTTATGTTTCCTTTTGTTGTGAAATTGAAAAACTGCCTACTTTTAGCTCACATTAAACATGCAAATTCTACTCTGATTCATCTCTATTTCTGCTGAGCTCACCTTCTCTCACCATGCCCACAGCTAGACACTTCTGGAAACGGCAGAACTGGCATCGATTCCGCCTCCTCTTGTCCACAGGACAGTCCTTGTTGGCAAGGCAGACATACTTGGAATTCTTTTGTACTGTACGCTGTGAAATAAAAAGAAGAATTAGTGGAAACATGACTCAAACACTGACAAATTCAGTTAGATAACATTTTTGCATTGCAAAGTTATCTGTTTTAAAACTGGCTGCACAGGCAGATCTTATTACCTTGAAAAACCCCTTGCATCCCTCACAGGTGCGGACCCCATAGTGCTGACAGGAGGCGTTGTCCCCACACACAGCGCAGCAGCCCTCGTTTCCATTCGGACTTTTTAATTTGGGTGATAAGCTCCCGTCCAGCTGGTCTGTGCCATCTTGGCTACATGCCTGCTCCATTGCCAAGGCAGGGAAGGTGAGTGTAGATGCATGAGAATGGGCCAAAGTGAAAGGGTCCTGCTCTCGTAAGTGAGGCTGACCCAAATGAGACATGTCTTCCACAGACCCTGAACTGAATGTGAAGAAAGAGGGCGCATGTTGCACTGAGGTCTCCTCAGTCCCCCAGTATCCTGGACTGGGTGAGTAAGGACCAAAAGCTGAGTCCCAAGTGGGCGCATGCTGACTCTGGAAACCGGGGGTTGATGGAGACGGGGCTGATGCTGGGCTGCCAAAATAATCAGACCCCCCGGGAGAAACGGCCTCATCCGGGTAACTCAGCGTGAATGTTCCAGGGTAGCAGCCGTAAACCTGGAGGTCATCTAGTTTGAATGGAGCCGCCTCCTGGCCTGATGGCGGCGTGATGTGGGCAGGGGTTGCAGTGAACTGGCATGAATATGCGTCAAAATCGCCCCCCTGAGTGCCCACCAGGGAGCTGATACTTGGCAGAGATGGAGCAGAGAGGTGGTCCCGTGGGCTGCTCATATCCACAGCCAACCTAGAGATAAAGTCTGCGTTCTGGAGCTCCGAGCTGCCAAGATTGTTGTCATAGGGTTGAGATCCATGCTGGGAGTGGATGCAAGTCATGGCTGCAAGGCTGAAAAAGATGTAATCACAAATATTAGAGCGTGTTTTTCAGACATTTTACTTTATTTTAAAACTTCAAGCCATGGCCAATTAACCAACTAGAGGTAAGAATTAAGCATCTGAGCCTTTGCTGTGTGGTAGTTTGATTAAATACAAATCATTATAACATGGGCTGCTTCATGTAAGCACAATATCAACTGAAATGATTATGGTCTTAAAATACATTTTGAAACAGTGTCTGAAAGTTAAGTAATAATGCAAATCCTTTATTTAGATCCTTAAAATATCAGTGTATTTCTAAATAAAGTTAAAATATAATGTATTTATAATGTAATTCAGTTAGCATAAACCAGTTGACACACAATGAATCAGAGGATTTATGAGTCTGAGAACCTGGGATTAAATGACAAACTGTATATAAATAAATTAGCATCTGTCATATTATTGGAAAACCTAGAAAGTTATTTGCTCTAGCAACAGTGTTAAATAATCATATCAAATATTACTGTGTAGTAGCCTATATATAGTCAAGTACACATGTCTGCAGAGTAGGGTTGACTTTCATACAGGAACACATGTCACGTACTGTATGGGAATCACTGAGGCACCCTCTCTGGTACACGTTACACTTTATTCTACAATTTAAACTGCACATATGAATAATCTGAAAAGTCAAGTGCACATGATTGCAGAGTAGGGTTGACTTTCACACAGGAACACATGTCACATACTGTATGGGAAACCCTTTCTGGTACACTTTAAATTATATTCTACAACTTAAGCTGCACATAATGAAATGCCTGATCTAAAAAATCTGAAATATGATTTGTGCAAAGTTGCTACTCACTATTTTCTATTGCAACCCCCCCCCCCCCCCCCCCCCAAAAAAAACCCCAAACTGTTTCATCTTGTATATCCATTAATCTCTGAGACCTGCAGTAGATGTCGATTTAGCACCTTGTAAACTATATAACTTTTAAACAGTGAATGAGAAGGGTTTCCATTTATACTTCATTTTGATGCCCCCAAGCAGCTGTTGTAAAAGTCGACACTGTTGGACAAAAACAAAAAATTAATAAATATTTCTTACCTGTTATTAGGGCTGGTCTACAAGTGTTCTGAACTGTCTGTACTCCACAATTGACAGTCGATCATCTTCAGTGTCTCCCAGCTGGTGCAGTAGTCCCCCAGCTCTCAACTTCACATCTCTCTTATAGCGCTGGCGATATTGTACCCATGACGTAGGATAGTGTTTCCATACATGGTTGTCGGTGGGCGGGGAGATTTCCAGCCTCCAACCAATCACGACGCGCCTTTCGAGAGAATAGTCGACGGGTGACGCACTACGGGATTCCGTTGACGTGCGTAGAGCGAAGAACCGCAGCATTGTCCTCTTGAGACTCACTCACACACTCATTACGCACACACACTCACACACACACACACACACATGCACACACGCACGCACACATAGCTGCTATTAAATGAAAAACAACAACAAAAAAGCAAAACTCAATAAAGATGAATAAAAATGTGATATTCTGGTGGAAGCAGGAAGAGATAATAAATTATGCAACTCGCTACTAAACAGAGAGTTTTTTGTTTCATTGATAAAATGGAAAAAGATATGATTTCATCATCGCTGTCGTCTTTATATAAACAGGAAGTCACAGTAGCTCAGAGGTTTTTCTAAGAGACAGGGGCTATTTTTAATGTCTTTGTGGAGAGTAAAAGTTAAAAATATGTATATTATCTGATCAACAGTATACCATAGAATAGATATTGCATCACTTATTACCAGCAATTTCCTACCTCAGAGGCCTGTAAATCCAAGAGCCCCCCAAAAAAGCTCCAGGTGTAGTGTGTGTGAATTGGTTTGTGCAAATTAGTATATGATGTCTTGTGGAGAATGAAAGTTAAAACTATATAATCTGATCAATAGTCTACCATAGAATAGATATTCCATGACTAATTACCAGCAATTGCCTACTTCAGAGGTCTGTAGATCCAAGAGCCCCAAAAAAGGTTTAGTGTGTGGGAACTGGTTTACACCAATTACATGAAAGAGTTGTTTGGGTATATGCTCCAGAAAAGGCACATTATCCACTCATATGAGAAGTTGGGTCATGTTTTATTACCCAACTCCATACTGAAGAGAGTTCCTGTGTCAAAATATAACTGTACTGTTTCAAGTTTCCATTTGTCATATTCGACTAGTTTGTGTTTTTTCAAAGTATGACACGGCAAATCTTGCAGTAGTCTGGTAATATTGCACAGAGACTGAGAATTTCTATTGTTATTATTATTATTATTATTATTATTGCATTTTTGTGTAATCTCATTTTTATTCCCTGCAGTTTCATGATTGTTTTTAATTGTTGTTTGTTCAGTCTGTTTTTCTGTTAGGCACTTTGTAACTTTTTAAAGAGTGCAATATATAAATAATTCTTATTTATATTATTTTTCCAAACATGTACGTGACATTGACACAACATCACTTTTACAACACAGACTTTATGAAGCTTATAAATGTTGAATTATTTGAGATTGTCATACTTGCAACTTCAGTGTCATTTTTTAAGTTAATATTTTATGTTACTGTACATCAATATATCATAACGCATCCTTTTAATTGTGTCTTTATGTAAAGTTGCTTCATTTATTTTCACATACATACATATTATTTTCAGTCCGTGGTGTTCTGACTCTATTTAGCATATTCCTTAATTAATATTTGTTTAATCAAATTATCATAAAGCATATGTGGGTTCAGGTGGTATCCTAGCATAGAAAAACTGAATACATTGCACAGA
This sequence comes from Scomber japonicus, assembly GCF_027409825.1. Classification (NCBI taxonomy): domain Eukaryota; kingdom Metazoa; phylum Chordata; class Actinopteri; order Scombriformes; family Scombridae; genus Scomber; species Scomber japonicus. Next base: position 25,305,341 of record NC_070581.1, on the reverse strand, counting down.
GAGTGGGGAGAGTCAGACACAATGCCACCTGTAAAACAAAGACAATTATTGTCCTCATGATGATAATCATCGTTGTAAAGCTTGTAATGTTGAATTATTTGAGACTGCCAGACCTGCTACTTTATTGTCATTTTTAAAGATGAATCTTTTGTAAAGTTGTATATGAGCAACTTTTTATTGTGTCTATATATTTCTCCTGCTCCATCGTCACCAGAAACTACTTTTGACATCGACTCAAAACACATCAACACATCAACTCTTTTCAGGCCTTCTCTGAGGTCCATGTACATCTCAAAGTTTTACTTCTCTTGGTTTTCTAAAAGCATTTTGAACACCCAGCAGCTCATTCATAATGTGCTCACTTCCCCTGAATGTCATTCATAAATTCCAATTGGGAGGAAGAGCTGGTCACAAGAGAAGAAGTACGCCACGCATATTGGAGATAGATCAAACTGACATTGTGATCATGGAAATGCTGCATGTTTTAATGCAGGGAGTCCTTATCCTCAGCCGTCCGTTCAAGGCCGTTCTCAAAAGAAGAGACAGTTGCTATCAGCTTCAAGAGGAAATTATGGGACAGTACACATTTTTGACCATGCAGTCAGAGGTGGAAAGTAATCACCCTCCCATTGGAGTTTTTATTTTTTTCTTCCTATGAATGACTTGGCACCTGTGATGTCATGCAAACACAGGCTGGGCCTCCCTGCTGCACAGAAACTGATTTAACTGGTTATCTGATCTGGATTATCAGACACAGCCATTTGTGACATCAACAGGATCCTTTCTGTTGATCTTTCATTCAGATGTCAGAGAGCAGCTTCAAGTTATTTAGAGGATGGACAAAGTTGTTATCAGAACAAAAACAGTTCAGTTATTTTGTTCTGTGTGTGTACCAGTATGTAGGTTATAAAGTTGCAACCTACTCAAAATAGCCTATAATCAGGGTGAACTTACGTCCTGGCCTTTTCCCATCTGTAATAGCTATTTTAGTCCGGCAGACTGTAGTGGTGGCGCTGCAGAGAGGAAAACAACACCAGTGCTTCCCGGTTAGAGCAAGGCACCAGGAACAGCACCGGCTTTGATGTCAGTTTGAATTAGTGGCCAAAGGTCACATGAGGCCCAAAAATAATTTTCTCATAGACTTACATTGTAAAAGAGACGTTGAGCATCACAACCCCTGCAAAATGACTTTGTTTCACCACAATAATCAGTCTGATAACATCTGGAAAGTCTAGACTGATTGAATTGTTTTATGTCTGTTGGAGTTAGCTGGAGGTCTAAACCAAAAGTAACAGGCTCAGCTGGTTGAAGTCACAAGTCGCCAGTGGGCCCCACAGATTCGAAAGCTACATGAAAGACGTCTCTGACGCTGTATCTACTTCTCTATACATCAATGGGTGAGAGACAGAGTGGAACGTGACAACTAAAAGCAGAAAGGAAACTAACCACGCAGAGTAGAACGTATGAATGATTACCATGATAACCAGTTAAATGACCACTGTGTAGGATTAGTGGCATGTAAGATAGCTTTAAGATGAGAAAACTTTATTATATGTACAAGTACAAGGAAAGGTTGTTTTGAGCCAAGCATTAGATGCCTATTTAGAATAATAATCATTTTTTAAAAAGAGTCAATATTCGTTCTGTGCTGCTGTAGAAACATGGCAGTACAACATGGCTCCCTATATAGATATAAAGAGCAAAGAGCTCTTTCTAAGGTAATAAAAACACAACTATACTTATTGTAAGGTGATTATACTCTAATGAAAACATATTTATGAATATAATATACCATGTCTGCCTATATGTCTGCCAATGGATCCCTGAGCTGCATCAAATCTTGTCCTTTTTATGCAAGTTGGCTCTTTTATTTGCACCAGATGATTTGTGAGAGAACAACTCAAATTCGCTGATGAACATCCAACAGGTTATTTTCTCAGAGCTCTGACTTAAAGGACAGCATACTGGGGGGAAAAACAAGAACTCAACTAACAAACAACTGAACCTGTCAGAACTGTACCATGTTCGGTGTTATTGTTAAATAAATGCCAACTATATATTTTGAGGTAGCTAAGCTGGTCTTCTTGTATTTTCATTTATTTACTTCTCCCTAAAACACTTAGGTTAAGCATTTGTACACATATCACTCCGTAGTGTGTTAAAGAAGAGCTTACAGAGTGATATGAGAGAAATGTGGCTTATACAGTTGTATGTAAAAGTTTGGACAGATCTTAACAAATAACATATTTTGAAAGGATGTAAATGTGTTTTGTATCTACCTAAAAGTCTGTGAATTCTATTTTCTCCCATTCTTACCTGCAAAAAGCTTCTAGTTCTACAATATACTCATACCATCTTGCATGCACAGCTCTACGCACAAAGATCTACCCACAGATGGGGGGACTTTCCAAAACCTTCAGTTTGCATCTGTTGAGGTGGTCCATTGTGGATTTCGAGGTAAGTTCAGGATCATTATCCTGAGTTAACATCTTCTTTTCAGCAACAGCTATTTTACAGACAGTGGGACTTTTCCATGATGGTCTGTTAAACCTTCCTGCAGGTTTCTTTGCAGTCAAATGGGGGATTTTGATTTGCCTTTCTGACCAGCAGCACATGAGCAGTTCTCTCTGAGTTTTCTTGGTCTTCTAGATCTCACCTTGACCTCCACAATTCTCCTAAACTGCCATCTCTTATTTACATTTCTCACTGTGGAAACTGCAAGCTGACAACACATTATTATCTCTTTGTAGTCTTCCCCTGCATTGTCGTTATCTATCTTTCATTTTCAGTCTTACGCGGCTGCGTAGAGGAAACCATGGTTGCTGAGTGTTTTCACAAGGTTTTAGGTGTCAGAGTATTTGTAAAACGTTGAAATTGTCCTAATGACAAACATGCCTCAGACCTAACAAGCTGATTAAGGTCTGGGACCTTGTTACAAGAATATTATACTTTCAAACTTTTACGGTTCTCAAACTTTTTTATATGCCACCACAATGTTTTTATTTATTTATTTGTGTTAAACTTATGACATAAAAATTAACTATGCATTAATGTTTGCTGAAAATATTGTGCTTTTTGTTCTATATCCTAGAGAGGCTGTGTTTACATCGTCTCAATCAAAAAAATAAAAATCCAGCTATGTTATTTGACAAGTTGTGCATACAACTGTAAGTGCAACTGTTCACACACATCACGTACTTATTAGTATTATCACATGTGCATGGCCAGAGCTCCACCCACCACCTGTTGCTCCTTCAGGGAGCTATTTTTGAGTCAAGAAGATGTTTGTCATTGTGGAGAAATCCGCTAGTTCTTCAGGCCAGACATGTCATGTCTTTAAAACACTGTTAGGTGGGATTTCAGCTGTTTAACATCTCCTTTCAAATCCCCAAGCTGCCAGGGGAACGATGGGGACTCTGTGAAATAGTTCAGCATTGTGACAAGGCTGAGAGTGCAGCACATGAAGTGTTTTCATCAGCTAGACTTGAGCTTCAACTGTTATAGCGGGAGAAAAAAAAGCTGTTACAGCTGTTGAAGTCAGTTGTCTATTAGATCCCTGATAGTTTGCATACAAATGTAAATGAGGCAGAGATGATGTTATCAGTAGTGCTTTGCATCTTTTTCCAAACTTTAGAGGATTCTTCTGCATATGCACAATTAGTACTTGCTGATTTTAGCTCTGCATGTAAAACATTACAGCCTCATTCATTGGTTTGAAAGTAAGTGTTATATCTGTGTCACCAGCAGATTTGCCATCCTCCTTGTCCTTTTCAGATTGTACAATAATGAGTGTCAGCATTTACCCTGAGTGACAACACACTGCATGACCACGACGGGAGTAAAGGAACACCTGTCTCTTTTAGGACTTGCAGATACATTTGGGTCTGACACAGCTCATATTCTGTACTCAAAATATCAGCTTCTCCTAGCGGGCAGAACATCGGGAACTCTCGGTGACCGGGTTCAAACATGCCTTTGTGCTCAGTGGTCTCTTCATGCTAAGTAGTGACATTAGTGGCTTTATGGGGTGTGCAAGGTATGGATTGTCTGGCTCTTTGCAACATGATATGAAGTCGTGTTTGTATACATGTGTGGACCTGTATGTATTTCCTTGTGTGTTATATTTCTGTCTGCATTTGATCCTATAGTTAGTGCTCAGAGAGAGGCTCTTATATAATGTACTTCCTGACAAATAGAAACACATGTACGATGGTATGTGATGAAATGGAACAGCTATCTTAGTTTTTGTGGCTGTAAACTGTGATATTATTGTATTTTGTTTTTTGTTTTTATTATTTGACATTTGACTTTTAACTGCAACCTCAAAAATTTGCATCTTGTGACCATTTGACACTATGCCAACAGCAGTCACCCAATTAAATATCTAAAAGTAGAGTAGACTGGTATTTATTTGACTATTGTGATTCCCTTATAACAAAAAGATAACTATTTTTCTGTTCATTTGTACATTGAAAAGCTGCCTGGATGGATGTCAATGACATACATATGGTTGACATCTATAAAAGACTAATTTCAAATTGACGAATTTCAGTTTTTCTCATTAGACGATTGGGAACTCTTGGCGAACAGGTTCAAGGGGTACTCACTGGCCTCTTTATGTTAAGCAGGGACATCAATGTTTTAATAGAAAGTGAAACGTAGAGACGGTTTGCAACATGATATGAAACATGAAGTCACGTGTATGTACTGTATAGGGAAGGGTATGCAGGCCCATCACCTCGGCTAGTGATTTTCTCTACTATTTCAGCTCGTCTCTCAAACACCTATACTACATCACTTTATGACGCAGAGGAAGCTTACACAGAAAATACTTCATCATTGGTTTGGCTCTGCACATGAGATTTTTGACAATACGAAAAACATAGAAAATCACACAAGTAAGTATCTCCGGCTGTGTTAGCAGCACTGTGAGGCTATATGTTGGCACAGTGGTGCTTTTAGCTAAATGCTAATGTCAGCATGCTAAAATGCTCACATTGACAATGCTAATATTCTAATATTCAGCAGATATTAATGTTTACCATTGCAAGGTGAAGTGATCACCAAAGTTTTTACAAGGAGGACATGAGTGTCTGTGAACGTTTGTGCTAATCCATAGCAGTTGAGATATTTCATTTGATAAGAGGAAACTTTGACCAACTGGTGGCGCTATATGAACAGCTTGGGGACCATCAGAAGTCATTAGGATTTGTCCTCTGGGCACCATGCATATCTGTTTCCAAATTTCATTGCAATTCATTCAGCAGTTGTCAAGATGTTTCTCTTAAACCCATAAATATCAACCTTTACGGTGGTGCTATAAAAGTCAAGGGGTCACCGATGTCTTTAGGATTCATCCTCTGGGGATCCTGAATGTCTGCCAAAATTTCAGGGCGATCTATCTGATGGATGAGGCGCCACGTCGTCCATAAAATGAATAAAACGTTTCAGGGCAGTAAATAACTTGACTGATGGGATGAACACCATTCTTCAGGATTTCACTCCTTTGTTGTTTAGATGAAGGTGGAAAGGAGAAATTCCCCAACTGGTGTTCAGTTGGATTTATTGTGTATCTCCCCTCATTTCGGGTTTTTTTCTTTAATTTGTGAGAGATTCCCAAATGGTGAGTTGGTCAAGTTGGTCATATCTATTACAGCATTTTATTGTTCAGATTTATCTTGGTCAATGAAATATGATCTCACAGTCATATTTTTTACAAGAATAAGCTGGAAGAAACATTTTTGTCTGTGTCATTTTCAGTTCTTGTCATCTGTAACGCTACATTCCCAACCACACACAATCCACCAGTTATGTTTCTTCTACAAAACAGATGTGAGAAAATATCAGCGATATACTGCATATCCTCTTTAATACCACATGTGGAAAATGTTGCAATAAAACAGAGAACACAGACCATACGAGTGACATATTTGGAGAAGCTGCTGTACCCATGACGAAAACATGACTAGGTCTACTGAGACTCTTCCCCTTTTTTATGGCCAAACACGTGAAGCAGTTTTCTATCGCTCCTACATTCCTCAAGGAAGCTTAAGTCACCACTGTCCTTATCGGGTTCCACTTTCCAGGCTCAAATGAAAAGAGGATGAGACATCACACTTTATAGACATCTCATATGCGTTCTCAACTTTTGCTGACATATGCACCAACCACAGGATGCATCACATACTGTTCATGCTCCATCTGGTGGCGCAGTGTGGGAATGTGACATTGAAGTGTAAATCCTGTGTAGTTTGTGTCTGGTCTTGACTGCACATTTGTGGCAAAAAATAGACGCGTGAATCTGACAACAAATCACACACTCCATTACTGAAGTGGAAGGAAAATAAGACCAGGGAGAGTGTTTGATAGATTGGAGTTTAATCTTATGCTGAGGTGCAAACAATATGATATACTAACATATTTAAAAGTTAATTCTCGGCCTTGGTAACAAACTATCTCAACACAAACTCCTTCTGCTGAGGAAGATTGTGTGATATGATCAGAAGCCACTAATGGACCTTGAGGCGAGACTGTTTTGCTAACTGCAGTTTTCAAAGGTCAAGAATCAACTTTCACTCTCAATTTTTAAATCAGCATCAAGAAGAACTCCTCGTCCACAAGAAAGAGCTCAGAAAACTTTAAATTGGAATATTTATAATTGCATGACAACCAGGGTTGGGAAGGTTGCTATGGAAGGTTACAGATTACTAGTTGCCTTATTTAAAGTGTAATAAGTAATGTAACTATTTAAATTACTTAATCAAAGTAATGTAACTTATTACATTTGATTACTTTTTGATTACTTTTCTAATTTTCTAACACATGTTTTCAGCTATGAGGGCAAGTGTACCAAAATCTAAGTTCAGCTGTTTTTCATATACTGACATGATTTATAAGGGAGATCATTTCTTATAAAGCAAGATTTATCTCTCATTTGAAAATGTATTCATTAGTTCATGTAGACTTTGGAACATAAAATAAAGATATGAAAATGGTCAAAAGTCTGGCATGGGCTTACATTGGTACTGTCACACCATTTAAGCCCACGTCATGATTTATTTACAAAATATTACAAAATATTTTAAAAAACAGCAATATATGTGTTCAGTAAAATGAGGAAAACCCCTTCTGCGCAAAAGGTCTGACTTCAAATGTAACCCCCTTTGTAATCATTTTTCAATTTAATAAAACATTATTTTCTCAGTAATCGATTACAGTTACAATTATTTTGGTTTAAATTACATAATGTCGTTACATGTAAGTGGTTACTCACCAACACTGCTAATGAGAAATCATCATCTGCTGCACGTGATACGAAAACTCTAGACAGACTACTAATTAACTAATTAACTAACAATACAACAATTAATAGTTATAGTGAAATAATAACAGTAATATATGGTTTGGACACAGAAGAGATGATACAAGTAAGAGATAAATCTTTTGTCATGTCACAGCTGGAAAAGCACAGGTGTAAATATTAACATTTACACGCCCTCGTTAATGTTATTAGCAACACCATTTCCTTTTATGACAAATGATTGCTGTAAAGGGATTGCTTCAGTACTGTCCAGGAAATGTTTTATTTTTATCAACCCTGTAAAAGGAAGTGTTGTCTAAATATAGATTCTGGGTTTTTTTTGCTATTCAGACAAGGTAACAGTATTTTATTTGTTTGCTCATTCAAATATGCAGAATCTTATAAACAGGAAAGTTGGTGAAAGTGTGTATTTTGTGGTCAGTTGGATGGACTAGAGTACTAGATACAGCATATAACTCAACTGCTGATCATTCTCAGTTTATTTCACATCCATAAATAATCTAAATAGTCAAAATAGACTCGAACCCGCTTTCATCAGTTTACTGTTGAATTCAAGCTGTGTGGCACCTTAATCCAAGATGTGAAGAACAAAAAGGTAATACGACTTTCAATATTTTAAAGGAAGTGTATTTTATTTGAACTCTAAAAAGGCTTACAATGATTGGACTTAAATGTATAATGTTGTTTTTTTCATGGGGGGGGGCTATTTTTCAGAGTAAAAAAAATCATTGTTTTTTTTATTAATTTTTATTAGTTTGTACAGTGTGTGTGTGTGTGTGTGTGTGTGTGTGTGTGTGTGTGTGTGTGTGTGTATGTGTGTGTGTGTGTGTGTGTGTGTGTGTGTGTGTGTGTGTGTGTGTATTGTTTAATGGTTGGTGGTGTTTGGGCATGATGTTGACAGATTGTGAAAACGAATTTCCCCATGGGACAATAAAGGCTATCTATCTATATTCTATTTGTTTTATTTGATTATTGGTACGGCATATTTCTTACACAAGAGCAATTCAAAGTGCTTAACATAATGCATTAAAACATAAAAAAAGAAAAAAAACATCTAAAATATCTAAAATGTCAATTAAAGGGTTAGGGTTAGAAATGTTTTAAAATAGAAATTAAAGCAGCCTTACTGTATGGAATAGCTGGAACTGAGACTTTACATATGTTTTATATATATATACACACTGTTTATAGATATGTGTGTGTGTGTGTGTGTGTGTGTGTGTGTGTGTGTGTGTGTGTGTGTGTGTATTTATAACATTTTGTAACACACTTTTCATTCATACTATCATGTCTGGAGGCCCAATGAACATTGTTTATTCTACGTTTTGTTCATCTGTACTACTACCAGTCAGAATGTCATTATGGTGTTGACCTTTGACCTTTGACCTCTGTACATCCTCGGCCTTGACAGCACATTGTTCTCTGTGAATCTGCATTTCCCTTCACATTTGCATATTTGCACGCCAGTATTAACAAAATGACAACTGTTACATATATTTTACATTTTTGTGTACAAGATCAATTTCACCACAAACTAAAAACACACTGAGCAATAAAAACTTAATCTCAAACCTGAAATGAGCATAAAAAAGCCCATTTGTATCTTCCGAATTCAAAGTTCATGACCTCATGTGCTCCACTTTACATTCACCATTTAAATTAAGTGAACACCCTCAACAGTGTGTCTAGCTGTGACTGTATATACCTCACGTTTGTGAACTTAATTACCACTGGAGGGCAGCATCCTAACATGGCTGAGTAACTTCATTTAAACATGACGCTCAATGTCATATGAACTGAAGGGATACTGTGGCTATATCTTTTTGTTTTACAAGAACAATTAACCACTCAAATGAGAAAACTTGTATTTCAATAACTGACTATGTGTTTGGTTTTGGCTGAGTGTTCAACAGCTGTGAAACATCACCACTATCAGCAGTATATTAAGGAATATTAGTTGTTGTTAATGAGTTATTTAAGTTATTAAGCACAGGTAAAACAACACAAAACACAAAATACATGACAGGATCTCAACATGACTGTAAAAAGATTTTAAAAAAGGGACTAAAGGAATACAGCAATGGCAGCTACTATTATATGTTATCAGTGAAGACAGAAATAAGATAAACAGACACACAACTTACAGAGGAAAATAAAGAATAACTGATAATAACATTCAGTAACTAAACATGTTAATAGCTACTAAAGTATTACATACATATGCTAAAAAAAGGTTTGTGCTAACTCTGAATTATAAGAGAGTTGTTCTAAATCTTAACATAGAAATTATTTTCATGTGTGGTGTATGTGTGGTGAAATAAATGCTCGAATTACTTCACAAACTCATGACCGAGTTGGCGTGTGGTTGTCAATGTTGAACAATAACTTTCCATCCTGCTTACATTAAATGAAAATGACGCAAGGCTCGGCCCTGCTGTCATCAGAGACGTTTCATCACAGCACACTTAATGAATAATGAGCTCTGTCTACATGCTTGTCTTTTGTCAGCCTGGGAGACAAAAATCTTTTCTGTCGTCCGTTTTGTAGGTCACAAGAATGTCCCCCTTTGAGTCCTTCCCACTCTCGCATTCCTCCCTCATCGACTGCCCACATGTGTTAGGCCACACACACTACACTGGTCCAGCACTGGGTTCATTTTTAAGGACAGATCTGTTGATGTCACACAGGGTTAGCAGGTGTGGATTACAAGGAGCTGATCACATAAGAAAACAGTAGAAGAAGTACTCACATCCTCCACTTAAAGGAATAGTTTGACAATTAGGGAAATATGCTTTGATACCACTCACATATCGTAGCTTAGCTTAAAGGCCTGGCAACAGAACAGAGGGGAAAAGGTTAAAATAAATCCCAAAACCTCTAAAGCTGACTAATTTAAAGGTTTATCTTGTTTGTTTAATCCGTACCAAAACTGATAACTGCAGTCAGGAGCTGATTAGTTTAACTTAGAATAATCTGAGAACAGAGGCAGTAACAATGTCCAATGGGAGATCAGTTTAAAGTCTAAAAACGTCAATTTATGCCGGTTTATGTCGGTTTATGTGACATTTCTTAGGCACACCACAACCTTCGATGACATTCATTGAAATCCAGAAGGAAAGGGACAAAAAACTGAGGTGTGAATAAAAGCCGAGGGGCTTCCTGATCGAGACTGACCTGGTTGTTTTTGTTAGGCAGGCACGACAATTTCCTTTATTTTACACTTGTTGCCTGCAGAGCTAAGATATAGTCCAGTCTATAACCCGACTGTAAAATGTAAAATTGCCAATTTTACACTTTAAATGGATTAAACAAAGAAGATGTAACATGCTTATCAGTGAGTTTGTAGGCAGGTTTTGTCACTTTTGGACAGAGCCAGGCTAGATTTCCCTTGTTTTCAGTCTTTCAACTGAGCTAAGCCAACCAGCTGCTGATTTTAGCCTTATAAAAACAGACAACTGTAAGATATGAATCTTCTCATTTAACACTCGGCAAGAAAGCCATATCAATTCAAAAGTGCTTGAGGTGTAAAATTAAATTCACTTACGTCAAAGTAACCATGATGAGCAAAATGTAGCCTACTGTTCTTAAGTATGATGAATCAAAAGTAAAAGCATTCATCCCCCATGATTAGATTGTACTGATGTATCATTTCATAAGTAGCATTTACTCTTAAGCCAGTTTTAAGTGCTAGTTTCAGTCCTATCTACCACAGGGGTCGGAGTCCCCAAGAAGTTCCCAAGATGAATGTAGGGTTAGGGTTAGCAACTTTGTATTGATGTTTAGATATTTTCCTAGGTTATTTAGTAAAATATTGAATACTTTCAACTCTTTGGGTCTGGATCTGAGCACTTTAGATGGTAAATTGCAATTTGGTGGAACTGCCAACAACAAACAAACATCTGAAACATGAAGGGCTCAAACCTAGATCCTGTTTTTCTGTGATGTGTAATAAACTAAAAGGTGGGGAATGACTAATCTTCAACAATGACTTGTTTTATTAGCTTATTATTTACATATATGATTAAGATATAATTTAGGCATAAACAGCATTGAAGTGATATAGCGAAGTACAATATTGACCTTTATACGGTAGCATAAACATTTAAATATATGACGTAGTAAAATAGGAAGTGACTCAAAATTCTAGTGAAGTTAAATTTCTGGGAAAACAACGAGGTCAGTCTGGATCAGGAAGCCCCTCAGCTTTTATTCACACCTCAGTTTTGTGTCCCTTTCCTTCTGGATTTCAAGGAATGTCATCGAAAGTTGTGGTCATCGCTTGCTGTCTTTAAGCAGAGGCGTGGATAAGGGTGGGGAATGTTTTTCCAGGTCTCACAGGAAAAGACTTACAGGAAGCATTACATGAGGCCCCAAACACAGAAAACGAGAGGCAGCGCCAAACACCTCCAGGAACTCCCTTAAACCAGTATCTCCTTCATGGCCAGCGTGTTGGACTGCTGCTGCTGCTGCTGCTGCTGTTGCTTTTGTTTTGATTCCTCTCCAGGCCTGGGACAGTCGCCATCAGTGACTCACATATTGGCTCTTGGCTGACTTTGGCCCCTTTTCATCTTTAACTTTTTTTTTTTTCTTCAATGAATTTCCTCTTGTTTTTCCAGATACAGTCTCTGGATGAAATAGCGGTGTTATTGTCTCAAAGTTTCCTGGACCTGTTCAAGGTCAGGAGGTAGTTGTTTAAGAGTAAGCAAGGGGGACTTTATGAAGAGTTTGTGTGCGTACAGGAGTTGTTTGCACCGATGCAAGAGAGAAATCCCCAAACAATACAAAGCCTCGCTTGAGAGCGTTACACAGGAATTGGAGAAACTTGTAGCGGGTGTGAGAGACGTCATAAGCACAGCTGCCATTCAGCTGGAAATGGATAATAGCTTTGCCCCCAATGTGCTTATGTTTGGTCTCTTCTCAAATCACAGTGAATTCCCCGGTCTCATCGTCACACCGCACAAATGCAGCCAAAGAAACTAACCCTCCTACTACTCCGAAGAAACCAAACCAAACAAACAAACAATGAAACAGTGAGTCATACAAAAACTACAGATCTATAAGTGTTGAAGATTTATCAGAGGAGAGTTTTTTGACATCCAGACTACAACACTAACACAACCTGAGCTCTTACATGCCATGCTGTGCTGTAAGATGCACTCTAGTAATCATGTGATCTAATACGTAATGGAAAAAAGAAAGAAGAAGAAAGAAACCACAACCAAGTAGACTTGGCAGACGCACTTCCTTCTTTCCCAAAAAAAAGAGTGTATACATATACCGGTATATAAATGATGACCAGCTACATTGGTTTTTAGTGATATGATTTCACACCTTGGAGGGTGTCTTCTTTCCCAGTCGTCATTCTGGTGTCACTATCCCCCTCGAAATTAAAATGTGCTCTCAGTCTGAAGTGTGTCTGTGTGTGTCATCAACACCGCAGATGAGTCAATTATGCCTCCATAGATTGAAAAAGACTTTGAGGTGGAGTGTGTGGGTGAAAAGTGAGAATATTCTTAACACCTCAGATAAAAAAGCACTTTTCTGTACCCACATAAAGATAAACATGATATATTACTGAGCTTACTTGGGTACTTAATTCAGACCCGGGCTCATGAATTTCAGGTCTGTTTGTGACTTGTTTTTCATGTTATCGTCAAGCAAAAACATAATATAATTTATCTAGGAACATAGAAGTCCAGCTAATTGCAATCATAATGTTTTCTGAGAACACGGTACAGTATCTATGAGCTCCATCCTCTCTGCTTTCCGGGAGCTGGCTCTTGAAAAAGCCCCGGTGAGTCAACATCCTCTCTCCTCTTGGACAAACACCACAGCTTACAGCATTCCTGAAGCCCAGACGCTGCTGCTCCATCCACAGCCCGAGCTTTCAGTCTGCCATGCTGGTTTTCATTTGCTCAGACATGGTGGTGGGTAGATGAGGACAATGTGCTGTACTCTTGTCTGCCGTACTGCACAGTGTGGACGTGGTCGTTCTGTTTGTTCTCATCCCCTGGAAAAGAAAAAAAAAGACGTCCAGAACAAGCTGATCTCCACCACTTCCTCTGTTTGGAGACAGGAAGAGGTTACTGTCGCCGTTCTCTTCATTTCAACACACGAGTAAATGTTGCACAAGACTGTAGTGGTGACACGAAATTTATACTTTTGGGGGCTTTGTGTATATGTGGGAAAAACTGATTTGGCAAATAATCTAACTGAGACGTTTTTTATTTCTGGGAAAAGGTTTCAAATCGAGGCCATGGTGTTTCTAACCCCGTGACACTTCCTGCCATTGTATTTAAGGACTTTCTCTGTCTTTGTGTGCACGCTCTGCCCTCACACTCACAGCTGTCAGAGGTTTTATATAACAGAGGCTTGGTACTAAACCCTCACATGCATGGGTGGGTCAGAAATGAGCTGACTGCATGTCAAATATCTTTCATATTACAGCTATGCCACAAAAATCTTGTTTTCCTCATTCAATTATTTGCTAACATGTTACTTTAAATTCCTGTAGGTATTATTTACTGTATAAGCAGTATAAATAAACGTTTTATAAGACTAAGCAGATCATTTTTATTAATGCAGTGTTTGTCAGTTATAACTTCTTCAATATCTTGCTGCTCAGTATGTATCACAACATGAGGGGAAGTGAATGACTTACTATATACAAATCATAATGTTTGTGATTTTGTTTCAGTGACATTTGACACTGTAGCAATATTGTTGTTGTGACACATGCCAATAAAGCTAATTTGAATTTGAATTCGATACTGGTAGGTGGTTCCTTATCTAACGCTGTGTGTTTTCAAACCACGATTCAAAAGAGGAACCTGTTTATTAACTGAACTTTCAAACTGAGGCCCATTGTACACCACATGTACGAACACCAAGCACTACTACATGTTTCACATCCTCAGGAAAAGCATCCCAGATGCCCCAAATCGAGAAAAATACCTACAAATAAGAAAGTTTAAACCAGATTTATCCTTCCAGATGTGCAAATTTATTCCAGATCTGCAGCATTACTGATGCTGTTGTAAGCAGGGCAGAAAAGAGAAACTCATGCACATGTGTGATATATTAAAACTAAAGCCTATGATGCACCACTTCAGGATGTTGTTACTACCTAATAATATGTGGAAAAAAATATCAAACAACTAATGATTCATTCATTCACCCCTTAAAATGACAGTGGGATTATCCCCTTGCAGCTGTTGTGTTTCCTGCGTTGGCATTAAAGAAGTGGTCGTGATCTGTCTGACATGTGAGCAGCAAAGGGAAATAAAAGCACATTCACACCTGTCACCCCCTTAAATGGACGATAAATATATATGTGCGTGTGTGTGTGTGTGTGTGTGTGTGTGTGTGTGTTTGCTCATATGAGTGGGTGAGAGGGTGATGGATGAAGTCATTTGAGGTCTTACTTTGTGGCCACAGGATGATGAATAGGAAGTGTTGCTACAGTAACCGAACACAGGGCTCTTTTATGGCTGTGGACTGTCTGTTAGTTTCGCAAACATTTACTGGCACTTATATAATAAAACATACAATGATCATCTAAGATCTATCAGGTCCTGCAATTACTTTACCGTGTTGAAAGATCTGTACGGTAAAACCAAATTTTAATAGCTTTTCGTGCTTATCCTTTAAAAGGGTACTCTAGCCAGTCAGCCACTTAGTATTAAACTCATATTAGCTTTATAAATCTCATGTATGGGTCAAGCATTCCTGATATGACACTCAGTTAGACACTCCCTGCCCAGTAAATACCAGGGGGTGATGGCCTGCAACCAGCAGTCACTAGATGCTGGCTCCAATTGATTCACATTCAAAACACTTCTCTCTAGAAAGACTAATTCATCTCTCTTTAAAAAAAACCAAAACGTATTATGGTCTTAATTGCTAAATTCGAACCTCTAATAAGTGTGCTGGTGGTCATTTCCCAAATTATTGCTCTATTAATAAGATCTGAGGACTTATAGTTGCTTTGTTGGCTACCATGTTGCTAGTATGGCTCTGGGAGTCACACTGAGTTCGACTATGGTCACAATATTTTGGCAAGTTTAACGTTACCTTATTAAAATATCTAGCCTATTAGCAAAAATGTTAGCCCAAGTGTGTTTCCAGTGAGCTAGTGTTTGCCTGGTTCGAGGTAACAGTGCTTATCTGGAGAATCCTGGCTCCAAACGGTAAAGATGGCTCCGATTGTAAGCAGCAACTTTCCAAGACTTGCAGTAAGTCGGACTGTTATCGCAATATAATATTTCACATTACCTGTCCTATTAGCACAACTTAGCAAAAGTAGCTAACGTTAGCCCAAGCATGTTTCCAGTGAGCTAATGTTTGCCTGGTTTAAGGTAGCAGTGCGTGTTTCCTAATAATATGTGGGGGAAAATATCAAACAACTAATGATTCATTCATTCACCCCTTAAAATGACAGTGGGATTATCCCCTTGCAGCTGTTGTGTTTCCTGCGTTGGCATTAAAGAAGTGGTTGTGATCTGTCTGACATGTGAGCAGCAAAGGGAAATAAAAACACAGACATTCACACCTGTCACCCCCTTAAACGGCCGATAAATATATATGTGCGCGTGTGTGTTGTGTGTGTGTTTGCGCATATGAGTGGTTGAGAGGGTGATGAATAAAGTCATTAGCACAACTTAGCAAAAGTAGCTAACGTTAGCCCAAGTACGTTTCCAGTGAGCTAATGTTTGCCTGGTTTAAGGTAGCGGTGCGTGTTACCAGAGCGTGAAAAGCAACATTTATCTGGAGGGTCCTGACTCCACACAGTAAAGATGGCTCCAACCAACGGAGCAATCTTCAGGGCTTCAAACCAGCTCCAAACCAATCCATCTTTGTATACAGTCAATGAGTAAAACCAAATTTTTAATTGCTTTTTGTATTCATCCTTTACAGAGATACTCCAGCTATTTAGCATAGTTCTTTCATTACGCTTTGGGACTCACAGAGGCAGATTACTGAAAAACAATGGTCAAAATTTAGATATCCTGAGTAGTATAGTTCAATCTCCAAGTACATTGGATCCCCCAATTAAATGCTGTCTGCCTTGAAGCATCAAAATCAATCCCCAAGCTAGTTCCTGCTAAAAATGTGAAGAAGAGTTTGGAAATGTGAACTTCCAAACTGCTTTGAGAAAGTCTGACGAGGTCAAAACTCATTACGTGTGTATACAGAACATCTTTATTGTGATTATTCAGTTTGTGGCCTTCATCAGTCACCATACAACACAACAAGGTTGTTCTTTATACTACAAGTTTTGTTGGAGTTTTGACCTCCGTTAAAAATTTGAAGTCACAAGTTTCATCTGGGTGATTATTTAGTCAGATTTTAAAAAGGTCCCTTCAGACCCATGGACGACGTTATACAACTGTTTTCAAAGGCTGAGAAGTTTTCATGAGTAAAGTTGGCGGAGTGACTCGGTCAAAAGATCATTTATATTAAGCATTTATATTAGATAATAAATTCCAAGCCACTTCTATGTTTCCAGTACAAAACTCCACCAGATCACAACTTTCAGTTCAGACGTGTCCAATATTTGTTTCTGTAAGCGTCTGTCAAAAATGTTTTATGATGCATCACTCTGTCAGTTTTGTCAGATCTCTTCGTTGCTTTTAGATGCAGACCAGAAAAACATCAGGATTTTCCAGCAATGAAGTCCAAAAGATCCCAGTAACACGTTAGTTTTCATTAGCAAACTGGTGCATATTAAAGCCCTGGGTTTCAAATCTTAAGTATTACTATATAACATTAAATTCTCACAACTACATAAACAACAAGTTAAAGTTTGGAAAAAACATGTCATGGTATTATTATAACACAGTTCCATATTTGTCACTCAAATAAAGAACCATGCTGTTGGCGGAGGATGGAAACATAAGAAAATAACAACTGTCATCAAATTTTGATTCAAATGTTGCTGAATTGTGCACAAAATATGTGATATCACCATTTTGCAACTGAGGTACTGTACGCCTACATCAAACCACAGAAATATTTTCAAAAAGTGACAAATATCACAGCTACAGATCTCTTGAGACCAAAACGACCTAAACTGTCAGCAGGAAAGAGCTGTAACTGTTTCTACAAGCCAAAAAAAGATAAGCTGACTTATCTCTCACACAAATCACCAGTGGAGGAACCAATAAGTAAAAATACTCCTGCAAAATAGTCCTGCATGAAAAAGTGTACTAAAATGACTAAAATGAGTAGTTAAAGTATAATAAAAGTAGTGGTTTGGTCCCTCTGACTGATATATTATTATGACATCATTAGATTATTAATAGTGAAGCATCAGTGTTAGAGCAGCTAGTTTACGCTACTTTATATACAGTTAGCTAGTTTAGTCCAGTGGTTCCCAACCTAGGGGTCGGGCCCCTCCAAAGGGTCAGCAGATACATGTGAGGGGTCATGAGATCATTAATGAGAGACGAGAGAAGAAAAAACAATGTTCTGATACACAAATGTGTTTTCAGTTTTCCTCTAATCTTTGATTTCTGGTGAAATATTGGATCATTTGAACATTTATTGAAATGAAACCATGTGAGAAGTTTAGAGGGGAAAAAACTGTATTTGGTGGAGCTCTTAACACTCATAGACATCTGAAATGTGACCCAGACCACACGCTGCTTTTTTGTAAGATGTCAAAAGATAAAAAAAGGTTTCATCTTTAACAATGTGTTGTATTTTAAAAGCTTCTCTCTATGAAAGAGAGTCTCTATGAAAAGTAAATAAAACTGTCAAATAAATGTAGTGGAATCCAAAGTACAATATTTTACCCAAGTTAAGTAAAAGTACCTTAAAATTGTAAATTGTATTTATGTACAGCACCTGAGTAAATGTACTTAGTTATATTCCACCACTTATCTATAACCCTCATAGCTCATAATAAAAAGTTGACAGGTTTTCTGGCTTTTAAGATGTTCTTTAATACATAAGCTGCTACTTTTATATCCTAATGAACTTTTTATTATCACGTGCCAGTTACTATGTGTTAAAATGTGTTTCTTGGATCTGGTAGACTAAAGCAGCTACTAGAAACTTTCTCTGGACTGAATCTAGGGGTTGATAAAATACACATCTGCTGCCCAGTTCCTACAATAGAGCTTCTGAGCTTCTGATTGTATAACTGAGCTGTGCATTAACAAGCTGTTAGGTGGAAATTATGAGCAGCAGCTTCAGGAAAGAGGCTGTTAAAACCACCAAGAGACAATACGTGCTACGAGGCACCAGCTCTCTGCTGCTGCTGCTGCTGCTGGGAAACCAGAGTCTTTATCTCAGATAGTGATTGTGAAGAAAGTTTACTTTTATAAAGTGTTAAGATACGTGTGAAATTCTTCAGTTGAGCTGATTCATCCATTCAAGTTCCGCCTGTTGGTCAAGTGTTAAAGTTGAAGCTCTGTAGACATTTTAGATATAAGACAGTTTTGTTTAAGCTGACGTTGAACTATTGAATTCACACCTTTCATCTTCAAAAGGTTCAAAAGGCAGGCCTCGCTTCTTGGTTTGTGCTTGCTCATTTTACAGCTTGTAACCTATTTACTCTCTCTTTGTTAAACACACACAGACAGACAAATATGGCACAAATAGGCACATACGTGTAATGGTGCCTTTTTTCAGTTGGTATTATCTTATCTTTATGGTGGATTTCCGGCACATTTGTCAGCCACATCCTGTGCCTTGACAGCCCACACAAGCTCCTTTCCCTACATCAGACACAACTCCAACAAGCCATACTGGCCACCCACGCTTTATGACACCAAAAGTCTCCCAACTGAGTAAAATCCCTCCTTCAAATGGGTTCATTTCTGCTTCAAATTAGTTAATATTTGCTCTAAGTGGGTTCATTTACTGTGTGAGATTAAAATGTGGGGTTTTGTCTGTTTGTCTTTTCTGTGTACATAGGGTTAGCAATGGCATAAAATGCTTCGAGTACTGAGAACAAATGTCAGACCGCTTCAACCACCTCCTCTATTCTTAACCAGAGGAACATCGACACAGATCCATATATTTGACCAGACACACCAACGGTTCTTCAGTCGCTGTGACGCATATCACGCTTGAGAAACAGCATTTTGGTCTGGCCTGTTTCACCACAGTCGCTAAACTTTGTCCTACAGACTCTTCTGCTTCCTCTTCTCAAAGATCTCATCTGTCACCACTGACAGGCGGCAACAGGACTGGACCAGTGTGCACATGTCTTTTTGTTTGTTTTATTTGAATATTGTTATTGTTTGTTCTATTTTCATACATATATCAGATTAAAAATATGGTTTCCAGACCCTTTAACACATGTGGAGATCTGCATGAGAGTCCTCGCCTTTTGAAGTATCAATCTCGTCCCTCAGGGGTTTCTGTTGGCTCCATTCACTGAAAACGTTTGATGCAGAACATTTTTTATGAAGTCACACTTAAAGAGACACACCAGTTTGGTTACCTGGTGTTTGCAAAAGAAAAAGAGGAATAAAAAGGAAAATCTGACGTAATTAAGTGACATTTCTTGTTGGAAAGTCCTGCAGCTTTTCCTCCTGATCCCGAGCCTTTAATATGAAGTATCTGTCCATAAAACTCTCTGATATTTATTCCTTCTATATTCTTGTTTTACTGTTTTTTCCCTCCTTTTAACACAGCTGTACCAAATACATTGAAGGCCACAGGCTGCTGCTTGTGGCATCCTTGAGTGGGTTGGGGGCTTTTACTTGACTGTGCCCAGAGGCCCATCATCTCATAATCCATGAGATCCATCATAAATCCATAAGTGGAAGAAAGTACAAAAGTAAAGTGCTAAAATATATGGAGTTGTCCAACTTTTTGACAGGCGGCAGTACAGCGCTTAAGCAAACCTTTTAAGACTATAAATGGTCTCGGTCCCCACGATGAAAGTGAGATTATTTCTAGTGTAAAGTTGGAAAATGTACTAGAATCTAATGTTCACGTCACCCAAGACTGGATTTGCAACATAAAGCATTTTCTATCTTAAAATTAAGAGAATATTCAAGTAGGTGTAAATAACAGGTGAGATATGGAGCCATTATTTTTAGTTTATCTGCACTAGAACTGCAAAGACTGGTTGATTGAGAGGAAATTAACCAGGAACTATTTTAATAATCAATTAATCAATCGTCACTTTGTCAAACTTATTTTTTTTTCAACATCTGATGGTTGCGTGTTCTTAAATTTGAGAACTTGCTGATTTTCTTGGTCTTATAATACAGTAAATTTAATATTTGGGGTTTTTTTAACATCACCTCGAGGCCCTAGGATATTGTGACGGACATTTTCATCGACCAAAACATTAATCAATAAATTTAAAAAACATTTGATTAAAATGGTTATTTTGTTGCCTGGACCTCCATTTAATAAAATGCAGGTGTGGACTTAAAAACATGAAAATGTGGTTTCAATCTCAAGTTCTTCTAAGTATACATTTGAATATTTTGTTAAAGTCTTCTGTTTTTAACCACCAGCATGTGATGTTGATGACAGGATGGAGACTATTGGAGCATGCACTTTCAGTTTTGGCATGTGTGCGTGTATCATCTATTCAGTAACCGGGCCTGTTTTGTCAACAACTTCATCAAAACAACGCAGGAAAACTTATGAATCAGCCTCAACTTACAGCATAGTATCAACATTTAAATTTCAGAGGTTACATTTACAAGAGGAAGCAGAAACTGAACAATTCCTCAAACCCAGTTCAACACTGGTGCACAGACAAAACAAATTCATTAGTCTTGAGTCAACAGTTGTGTTTTTAGCAGTATGGTGACATTCAAACAAATGCAACTGTATTCATAGCCGGCTGCCAACCCCCATCCTAAACTCCAACTGTGTTAATTGCTGAGCAACTGCCCGCTCTTTATTTGGGCTCCATGTTAAATGGCCCTTTAACGCATTGTTTTTAGTGTACCATCATCTTGACTAATCATCCCCTCGTTATGCATTCAGCCCATTCTCTCTAAACTCATGTTTCAAGCACCAGTGAGCTTGCATAACAATCCCTTATGTCAGCGTCCCCTCCACCCTCCACCTCCAGCTTCTTCTCTGTCTCTCTCACTCTCTTAATGTGCTCACAACAGTCAGGAGGAGGGCACGAATAGCGGCTGGCTCTAACACATGGCCGCATACCATCGCTCACCACCGTCAACACTCCTGGCGCATCTGTGAATGAGCGGCGGAGGACAAAAGGGATCAACTGCACAGAGCGAACGGAGAGAGTGACCACCATGACCTCATGGGTCAGCTGGGAGCCAGGAATGAAAAGACTCCAAGCAACCCCCGCCCAACACACACACACACATACACACATAGACACACACCCAACAAGCCCTTGGACAACTGAAGCCGCCATGGGAATATGGGAGCGTGGAAGAGGAGGAATCAGCATTCGTCTGCAGGAGCTGAAAGAAAGCGGTTGTGTTTGGAATTTTGGGTCATGCCTTTCTCCGCACATTCCTCACTATTCTCACAACAATAAACTGTGTCAGAGCCGACACAACAGCCTCCATTCTGGACACCTAGCTCCATAATAAAGCCTTAAAGCATCCAAAAACCACACACTGAGCTCCAAAACTCGGGTGATAACATTCCTGAACAGGAGGGAAGAGTTGTGGAACTATAAAGGCTCGCTATATTTAACAGTATCACATGGAATAAGACACATCTCCACTGGGGGAAATTACAAACAGATTGTGTGTACACTCGAGGTCTGGGCGCTAATTTAAGTTTGGCAGCTACAATTCCCACAAACAGTTGTGGCTTGTGGAACAAAATAGCTTTTCTTGCAAGTTCTGCACAAAATAACGAGCGTATAATCTGAAATATGCCACACATTTTATTTTTAGGAATTGTGATTTTTAGCAGAAAAAAAAACAGGATCAATCTGAATCATCTAAAGTAGATATCAAACGTTTCTGTTACAAAATGATGCGTTGCACAGTCACAGTCATAACGGGTCATTTATTCAGCTGTCAAAATAAGTCGGTGCATGCAGTAAAAACTGAAAAATCCTTCATTCTGTACATAACGCAGGCATGTCAAAATAAATAAATAACTTAAAGAACAGAACAAATGAAAACAAAAACTATGTACAGCTTTGAAACACTGGAGGCTACCAAATGTTCACTGGTCTACCCATTTAAACATGGAGAGGTGCAACTACAGAGCCTTCACACTTTGGTCTCGATCTCTTCACTCTTTGGGGCTGCTTGCACTTTCATCTTTGGACGTTTAGTTTGACAGTCACTGGAGATTCAAGTCTTTGGTTCTGATGAACAGCTCACAGTTTGCTCTCCTCCTCCTCCAGCGGCCGGTTTAAACCTGGGATGTATTTGAGAAGGCGCCTGCGGAAGCTCTTCTGTTTGGGCTTCCTCTGCAGTGAGTTGAACCCTCCCTGCTTCTCCCCCGAGGTGGTCGACGACGACGATGAACTCCCCCTCATGTAGCTGCGTGTGCTGGCGCTGCGGGTCAGATGCGTCTTGGCTGAAGTGAAGAGCTCGCTGGCCGGTCGGAGACGCTGCTTCTGTGGTGGCTTTTCTTTCAGTTTGTCCACGCTGGTGTTGTCTGAATCCACGCTGCCGTCCCCCTGGTACAGGCAGGTCTGGTAGAGAGGGTCGTCTTCAGTAGCCGTGCTGAGAATGCTGGCGCTGCTGCTGGTGCTGCCGGTGCAGCGGAGGGCTCTCTGAACGGCGGGGCTAGGAACGCCGAGGCTGCCGTAAATGCCTGCTGACTCCAGGGACTCGTACACCGCAGCATCGCTCATTACTATACCTACAAGAAAAGAGAGGCAGTGAGGATAGTGGACTACTGGGAATCTAACTAAACCATATTCCTGGAAACACATGATGCATGAAACTGAGCCTGAGCACATTTTTGTTTTTATAAAGTTTGTTGTATCTGCTGTAAATCCTAAAATGTGAAAAGAAGAGGAACTGGTGACCTACCATGAACAAGCCTCTGCTCCTGCACCATCAACGACCGATATTCATCCCATTTCTCATGAAGAGTTTGCTAGAAGAGAAGACAGAGATATTTTAAATTCTTGTGACAGGATAACCAAGACGTGCATGCTGTGAAACAACTCAAACAGAAAGGGACTTTAGCTCTTCGATCAACTAAATAACTTCAATGGGAATCAAGGGGAATATTCTTTAAAAAAAATCCCTGTAGGTGTGGCATGGAAAGCCTTCATCAACAAACATCAGGAGTCTCAAGCTAAAACAGAAACAGGAAGAAGGATTTTCCCAGACATCCCTGACTGAAATAAGAGTATCGTAAATATGACTGAATCAGTGTTTGTCATGGAGGTTTAGGTGCTTTTTCAACACTCTAACACGAATGAGTTTGCTTGTATGTTGTAATTATAGAAAGATCTATAAATGTTTTCCTCTAAAGTACATTAAAAGCAGAGTGCAGGTTATCTGTGCTCTTAATCTTTAAACGTTGGATTAGTATCTCAGAAAAACGGCTGTGCTGCAGGCAGCTCACTCGTGGATTAGAGCCGGACAGCTGCTGTAATCTTGGGGAAAGCTCGCTCTCTTGAGCCACTTCACAGGCAAAGTTTTAAAACAGCCACTGGTGGAGAATGTCTGCAGCCATCAGCCAGCATGCTGATGCAACAGGTGGTGCTGCTTGGGGAGACAGGTGTGGAGGGAGCGGGTGGTGGTGTCTATATCTAGCATGTAACATAATGTATGTGTATGTGTGTGTGTGTGTGTGTGTGTGTTTGGGAGGGAGAGAAGCTGCTGGACACACACAAACAGTCACTATGGAAAAAAGACTAAAAGAAGGCCAAAAAACTCACCTTCAGATACTGCAGCCGGGCTTCCAGCTCCGCTTTTCGGATCGAGTCACTGTAAATCGTCTCCAGCCTTTAAGTGAAAAACCAGATGGCATCCAAATTAACAGGCGTAACAGGAAGTACTTATAAAAACTACAAGGCTAGAAAACAGCGGTTTAAAAAAAATCTTGACCGTATGAAAGACTCTTTTCATAAGAGGGTGGCGGGAACAAGTCTGGTGTCAACAGTTTACAAGTGAGGGTGAGGGTAGTGGTGGTGGAGGGGGGGGGGGGGGTTGTCAGGAATAAATACAGTTTCCACTCAAGACATTTAAATGTTGCAAATCCTTTAAAATCACATGAGTAGGGGGGAGGTGACGCTTACAGTTTATAAGGACTTGAGTTGTAAGCATAATTTGATGATGTCAAGTCAATAAAATCTGGCACTGTGATGCGGTTCACCTCACTTCTTTTGCAGCAGCTCTCGGGCTGACAGACGGGGCCTCGCTAATTGTCCTTTTAATCTTTTACAAGCAGAGAAGGAGGGTGAGGAAGAGAGTGTGGTTCGAATTAAAACACCCACTCAGCAAAATGCCTGATATCAAATCCTGATAGAGATGTGAAACGTACTCCAGCTGTGAGTAAAATAGAGCTTTTTAAATCCTTTGATTATTTTTCATGTTTAAATCTATGAAATGTTATAAAAATGGTGAAAAATCCATATCATGCTGCTTGAGGCCTAAAAATCCTCCAAAAAACAGACAAAAACCAAAATATATGCAACTGATAATGATATAAAATTAAAAAACCAGCAGATCTTCAAATTTGAAAAGCTAGAATCAGTATTTTTTTATTATTTTCAGTTAGTTAAAGTCCCTCCACTTTGTTTCCTCTTATTATTGTGCAGACTCATGTATGTGCAGAGTTTGACATTTAAAGGCTGTTTTCATGCTTATCTACTAAAAGTGGAAGTTTCTCTGTGCTCTTTAAATATAGAATTTTAAGGGGAGGGCCAAGCATGATTTTGTGACATCACAACTAGTTGAATTGACCGAAAATGGACTTTGAAATGAAAAATATGTATGTTTGCAGATTCTGGACATGACTCTCATTTGATGAGAGAGAAGAAGTAGAAGTCATTTTTGTAGATGTCAACTTTTTTTTTGTTGAACAATCAAATCAAGCACACAACTTTTTCCATGATGTTGAAAGTGAAAATAAATCCTCCCAGTTCATTTTCATTCATTGAGCATCAGCATTATTGAGCAAACTTGTAATATGAACTTTATTTGCACTGCCAAAACAGTATCCAGAACATGACTCAAATGAAAGGCTTTAAAACTACAAAATTGCCCAATTTGGAGATTTCAGACAGCAGAGAGAGAAATAGAGACTTCACATATTGAATCTGACTGATGCATTTGCTCGGTGATTATCACTTCTTTTTCTTTATTCAGACTCGCCCCTCTTGTAATTGATGTCATGTTGCCTGAGTCCTGATATTCTTGTTAGCAAGCTGAGAGCACTTATTTGCTTATTGAACCCACATGAATCCAAACCTTGTAACTTTCATTGGCTTTAAAGACTAATTGATTATAAAAATTGCAAATTTCCTGTCAAACCCACAAATTGCTTCAGTGCTAGAATAAACTGAATATATTAACTAATGAATTTAAGACCCGAGAAAGACTTCTAACAGTGTTTTGGTTGTAATAATACGGCTGCTGATGTCGTTTCCTGTAAATTTGTGTACCTGAGTGAGTTGCCGCAGGCCCTGATGAGCTGAACTATCTCCTTGTGCCGAAATCCCTCCACGGTGGCCTCGTTCACACTTGCGATGGTGTCTCCTGCACACACACACACATACAAAAACAATACATGTATGTTAACCAGGAGCCATCAGGATGCACTTCAGTCCGCTATGGCTTCAATTAACTGAAGCTTGTTTGATTCCAAAATTGAAACACATGTGCGACACAAATGTGGAGAGCCATGTATGTGCAGTCGTGGCATATGGCTCATCGCTGACCTGCACGTGAGAAGAAAGTGCTTTATTTCAACGTGTCAAAGCCATAAATGTTTATTTATTTACGAAAGTCACACCAGTCCATTTCTTATTAGATGTAGTGTGAACTCTCATGCGTGACAGCGACCTTTGTGAGGCTTCACAAACAAAGCCTATTTTCCCTTTTCAAAAACCACTGCCTGACCTGCTTCATGCTATGAAGTCATTGTGTACAAAGCAAGACAGAGGGAACAATAGGCCGGGCATGACAAGAATGTAGGAAGCGAAACTGAAGTGACATATGCAGGGTGGATGAAGGAAGGAGGAGGCAGCAGAGAATCGTCTTTCCTCTCTCTTTTTTTTTTTTTGTTGACACATGAATGTGACGCTGAGAGCAGCCAGCTTGTGACTGAGCGGTCACGAGTTAGAAAACCAGAGACATTTTATAAAAAGCAAAATGAACAAGCGCTTCAGTGCTCTTTAGCATGACATCGAGCACAGAGCTGCTTCTTCTCGTCTAACTTTAAAAAGATATTTTCCTGATTCAAAAATAACTTTCGCTGAATGTCTGTGGGGCCAAAATGTGAAGTGTACATGCTGGTTTATCAACATTGGCTGCTTCTATCTAGAGCTTCAACGATTGAGGATTTGTTACTTTTCTTCTTGTTGTAGTATCAGTGAATTGAATTTCTTCTTTCTGGGTTTTGGACTGTTGGTCAACCACTATTAGGTTGATTAATTGATAATGACAACAATAATTACTTGCAGATCTACTTCTATTTTTGATTTTTTTTTTTTAGAAGCGCCAACAATGAAACAAGACGTGTTTGCCAAATAAAAATAAAGCTTTTAAAACTGGCATTTGAGTGGCTGTCTTTGCTCGGCTCTATCTGGCACCTCGGTGAGAGGAGCTGGCAAATGTGTGTTTGGCTGAAGCAGCTGCTCATTAATGTTTGTTGACTGGTTAATGACACTCATATTTGTACTTCCCTGAACGACCGGCTGATACTCATGAGTGCTTTTGTTGACGCACGGTGCTCGAATGTCATCTGGCAAACACAAAAGAGGACGAAAGCTGAAGCAAAACCTCCTGTCACGCTCACTTCCCCTTATGTCTATTTTGAATGTTTTCCAGATTATTTCAAGCTTCGATGGGCCACAAAAAATGAGAAATAAAAACAGAAGGTAGATGAGACACTAGTTTATTTATATATAGAAATGGAAAGAAAAAAAAAAAAAAAAAAAAAAGGGTTTTGTGACTCACCGACTTTAAGGCCTGCTTGCTGGGCTGGACTTTCATCGTGCACTTTACACACAAACGTACACATCTCCACTGAGTTTTGGTCCTGATGGTGCAGGCCGTAAGTCTGAGAAAGAAGCAGAACACAATTCATCACACTGCACAAAAATACCCAGAAAAAAATGTAAAAAGGCTCAGAAATGCTTCCTTTTTCTTGATGCATAGGAATGATCTTACACAATATGATTGATGTCAGCAGTTTTGAGATAATGCAACCACCATACAGTGCCACACACTGATAAAAACCGTTGAATGACAAGCTGAGGAAGCCATGACAGACAATGCAGGGTGCACGCAGGGAGAGCTGATCGTATCGCTGGACATGCAGAGAAGTGGCGCAAACATGCAAAGTCAGAGGTTTGTTTGCTCTTGTCTGATTAAACTCAAACTATGGGTGGACTTTCCTAACATCCAAGCATGAAACTGACAATGAAGTCAGACATTTATTGAACCTTCTGCTCTCATAAAAAAAACAGCAGCTCCCCTTACTAAATCCAGAAATGACTTGGATATTTGGCTATCACAGTATTTGACGCATCTCATTATGCGCGTGTGTGCCTTTGACAGCCCTAATATTTTGTTGTCTTGGAAACAGCATTTGTTACTTCCACATGTATTTGCATACTCTTCCTTGTTTCAGTCACCAAAGCAGCACTGCAGAAGGTTAGAACGTTTCGGGACACAGACAGACTTCCCCTGTTACAGTTTGAAACTCAGAACCCCCCGCCCCCCTCGACAAACAGTTGAGAGACCGACTAAAACCTCCAGGAGAGCGTCTCGTGAAGTAACTCTCAAGCTATCAAGATTCCCGATGGTTACATGCGAGCGTTCCGATTAAAACACGAATCCAACTTGGACGAGTCTCTCCTATGGAAATTTGGTGATTAAAATCTACCTGCCCGTGCGTTTGCTGCCGGCACGCTGTGAGCTTCCTCCTCAGCCGACTGATAGATAAACATATAACCATGCAAATATTGTCAAAATGCAAATATTACATTTACATGCTGGATGCTCAGCTCAACATCAGTATTAAAATTACAGGCGCTGAGGAGAGGAAAACCAACAGGAAACCCAAGACTACAAACTCGTCAGTCCCTCTCTCTGTGCTGACCGTCATGACTTGCCCTCATGATCTCACTTCCTTCTGGCCACAGGCAGACAGGAAGGGTGGGAGCCTCCATCAAAACTGTAAATAGAACAAACATATCCTATCCTTGATGCAACGCTCCACTTCCAGAGACTTCAGATGACCTTAAAATCTTAAAAATTTGTCACAGCCGCGTTATTGTAGGCACACAGAGAGATTCAAACAAGCCGAATAAACATTTAACCATTTCAGAAAACTATTTAAAGAATGGCATCGACCCGAGGCCTGCGGAAAACAGAGCCGACATTGTGAGGCAGCGCTTCAGGGAGACATGAGCCGGGCGAGAGAGATCAGAGAGATATTGAGGTTAAATGTGCGAAGCGTCTGCCTGCTGAGCGGGGTGAGAGTGAAGCAGGTATTACATGGAGAGCGTGTGAGTAAACCACACGGCTTAAAATACAGACGCTGGGAGAAAAACCATCTCCTCTTCTCGCCAGTCATGGGACTAACATCAACCAGCTATTTGACTGATGTGTGACCTTTCACCCCCGCTGGCAAAGGCAAATGCTTACATTAAGAGATTAACGGGATAAGATGAACATGCTTCAAGTATCGTCATCTGTCGACAGAGATGCGGCCGATCGGGGGAATCCTGTTAAATGGCACTCGAGAGGCTCAGAGCCCCCCCCCTCCCCACCACATACACACACATACACACATACCCCATATATCCCTGATAATCTGATAATCCCCTTACCTGGATCTCAAAACCAAACGTTTCCTCATCTTTCTTCTCGAGGACCACCACCTTTCTGGAAATAAGAGAAGAAGACATTTTTAATTGAACTCTTTTATGCAGCTAGTACAACTTCACAATAGATCATATTTTCTCAATTAATCAGTTAGAAATTTGGTCTATAAAATGTCTGAAATTAAGAAAAATGTTCTCCACAGGCCGAGATGACATCGGCAAATGTCTCCTTTTGTGCCGACCAACAGTCCTTAACTAAAAATGACTAAAGAAACTAGAAAATATTCACATTTGAGAAGATGGAACCAGAAAATTGGACATTGTTTCTTTAAAAACGACTGAACGATTAACGCTTGTTGAACTAGTTCATCAACTGATCGATTCATTGTTGCAACATCCTCAGATTTCCTCGTAGCAATTGAATTTTCCACTAAAAGTAATGTGAGCAATGTGATTAAAGTGGTCCCAACCTTTCAAGCGGAGCAGTCGATTGATTGATAGTTAATTGGCAACGATTTTGACGAGAGGTTGTTTTCTCAAGCGAAGAGGCCAAAATATTTGATGGTTTTCGGCTCTAAAATGCTTTTCTTGGTCTTTCTTTATAGAAAAATGAATATTTGGGGGGGTTTTATTGTTGGTTGGACAAAAGAAGAGATTTTATATCTTGACTTTGGCATTTTTCACTGTTTTCTGATGTTTTACAGATCAAATGATTAACTGAGAAAAATGAACTGTTTATGAAAGTAAACATTAGTTGCATATATGTAATATGGGTTAGGGTTAGGGTTAATATGGGATGTTTTTATGTATTAAATCACCTTGAAAGGAAAACCTAAAATCCTCACAGTATCATAACAGAATTAAAGTAAGTAACTTTTGAATTGGCTCATCCATCAGCATTTAAACTGATAAATGATGACATCTTGAAAAGACTCTCAGATTCAAATTCAAAATACAAGATGAGGACAGGAGGAGGTAAACAAGATGTTAAACGCAGGAATTCGCTCTTTCATGTGGGTCCTTATCTAAATTGGCATAACAAGATATCTCTGCTGGCTACACAGGACTTCTTCTGTGTCCAGCAGCATCTGGACGTCACAGTCTGACATACAGTACAACGGTCTGTTAGACGGAGGGACAGCACCACAAACTCTCTCATGCAGGGTCGGTTAAATACATGAAAATTCATGAAAAAGCTTGAAGACTGTCATGCATAACAATAGCTGCCATCCTAAGAGCTCACAGCATGAATGAGAGCCTTTCATTCTGAGATGAGGCTGCTGGCTTGTAATCGACTTTCAGAGGAAGGAGGAAGATGCCGCCATGAAAAGGTTACTGTAAAAAGGGAGAATCCATGCTGATGAATGATGAGGGCGATTGTACCTTTGTGGTTCTGGTGACTGTGTTTGGGGTTTCCACTTCTGCGACCCGCCACCACCCTGCAAGAAGAAAATGAAAGAAGACAGGGAGGTTGTTAGACACCTGCGTGAGGTCTACGTAAGATCAAACACCAGGGGTTCCCCCGCAACGTTTCCCGGACACACCCACTGTACACACGAGTGCATCGACTGGTCCATCAAGTCTTGAAGCCGCACACACGTGTGTGGCGTGCGGTGTGTTTGTGTTTTTAAGCCACCGGGCCATTCACGCCGGTATGGAAACACTGGCACTGAAACCAGAAATGCGTGTCTTGCTGCTCTTTGTTTACTTTGAGCAATTACAACGTCAGAAAAGAGACTAATTTTAGCTGTAATTTCACACTAAATGAGCTGCCTCCAGGCACTCAAACTGTTGGCCTATCTGGAATGAAAGATCATTGAAGGCAGTTTGTGCAAATTCCAACCTATTAAAGAAGCAAATAAGACATGAACACTGAGCCTTCTGCCACAATAACGACATTGAGGGAAAGTCCAAGTCAACAGCAGGTCAGGACCCTGCCCTACCTGACTGTGTAAATAAGGAAGGTATCTGTCCAGAAGGCTACACTTAATCACTTACAATAAATCCTCCTCTGTTCCAACTCAATCATTTTCAAATGCTGCTCCTATGAAAGGCCGCTTTGTGCCGCAGTCTCCCAGCGTAGTAAAATGTTGCTTTCTTTATGTCCCAACACTTACAGAATTGTCCCGCGCCTCTTTCTCAATGAGTGCATTTATTCTCAACTTCCCACAGAGACTGACGGGGGTGGCTCCAAGCAGGATCTACGTCCCTGTGTGTACACAATGCGCTGTTGTAGCCCCTCAGTCCAGCTACTGCAAACCACTGTTTAGGTTTGTGGATAACTGTGCCAGTACAGTGTTACACATGTCTGCTCTGTACTGGTTTTCCAACTCAGGTGTCGACCAGTGCCAGACACCAGAGGAAAAAGTGCATTTGTTTAAATCAAAAAGGAGCTCCAGGACAGACACAATAGCCAGGAAAGTTGTCTACTGACCCTTGAGCCAGTGTTACGCAACATCTGGAGCTAAAGCTGGAGTCATTCTGTCCATCAGGAACATCAGGAGCTCTCAACCCTGGACTCCTGGTCTTCATATGTGGTTTAACTGATCCAGGATGTCAGGCTACAATAATCCTGATCAGTCTGATTTCTTAGACTTAAATAGATATATTTATTTGACAAGATTTAAAACATACATGACAGGCTGAGCACAAAGACTGACTCCATGTGAGATGTTTTAAATTGTTGAGGATTAAAAATGCCTAAGGCTTATTTCCATTGCGGTCCTCTATTGCAGTACAAGATGGCAGATTGAATAAGAACGTGACAGGCAGGAATTTGTACTGTGTGACCACTTTTCAGCAAAGTGAGCCCAGTAGTTAAAATCTGATTGATAAATATAGTCCAATGTGTATTTAATTGGCTGTTTATGCTCAACTGTAAACAATTGGGAGTTCATTTTAAGGTTAAATCACACATTTCGAACAGAAACGCTTTCGTTTTCAGGTTGATCAGAACTGTGTTTCCTTATTACTTATTATTTTGTTGTGTATAATATCACAATTAGCTGCCTGTACTGTGATACTGTGAACAAATGAACGTTCTCCTCAGCAAACATTTTTTTCATCACAGACCTGAGGAAATGAGTCATTTGCATCTGAAAATGAGTTTATGTTTATGGGTTACTCCTACTGTGAATAAACGTGCCTTCTTGCAGGTTTGTATTCAAGTCAAATAACACTTCAATCTGTGTATCTCCATGTATGAAGAGGAGCAGGGCAGGGGTGGCCCAGGTGTATCTGACACAGCATAAATCAGATTCAGTGTTTGGGTGGTCCTTTCTCAGTCAGCCGTCAGTGAGATGTCCTCTTTAGATACACTTTAAAACTACTCCCCAAAACAACTTCAGATGATAAAACTCCTCATTGTATTACACACACAACCCAGGAAAACAACAACAAAAGAGCAAAGAAACTCAACTGGGCAGACTATTGTTGCTTGACATGAATTGATAAACAGTTTGAGTAATCTGTAAATCTCTTTCTTCTTTAACTATAATGATAAAATTTAACTATAAAAGTGGCAACTATACTGAGCAATAAACTGACATGATTGAACATAATTTGAAGGCTGATAAAAACAAATATATTAAATTATTCTGCTTCCTCTAATACTGGACATCCTTTATAGTATTTAAGCAGAAGTGTCCAGTATGAACATTTATAACTTTAAAATTCAATTAAACATCACATAAAAAAGATTATAACTTATTCTCTCTTGTTTTTAGGACTTTACACACACACACAAAAAAACCATTGATAGCCTTTAAATAATGAATGAGGTAGATATTAAAAACAAGCACTGCTGCAGGTACATTCAAGTCTTAAAAAAAAAAAAAAAAAAAGTTAAAATAATTCCTTCTTACCCTTTTGAAGTTTCTGGGGAGAGTCCCTCCAGAGTAAGCCAGAGTCTTGTAGTTGTAAACCTCCGAGGAGTTTCTCGACGGGTCCACAGTCCTGCAGCTGTCTGACTTTGACGAAGGGAAATAAATGTCGTTGTCTTGAGATGTTGCTCCACAGTCTGGTGCGCTAGAGTTCACCTTCTTCAGCCTCCTGAATGTCATGTTGGCTTTTACTTGTTTAAAATTATATTTCACTTTAAAGTTATTGTTGTTATTGTTGTTTCTCCTCCCGCCTAGGAAGATGCTGACTGAGGTTGTGAGCTTCAACGTGGAGCACAAGTACAATTTCACTTCTGAGCGTTTCTTGTGAATAGGATGGAGGCGGGGACTTTGTGTAGAAAGACACGAGTGTGAGCCAATAGTGGTGTTGACGTGCATCCTCTGTGCTGCGTTCAGGTGCACCTCGGACGTTTCTAGTTCAAATTTAAGAAGCAGTGTTTTTTGTTGTTGTCCTTTACTGTTATAGTATAAGGACAAATACAGCAGTGTAAAATAAATATATGAATCAAAATACTCCATAAGTAAAAGTCCTGCATTGAAAATCCTACTTAAGCAGAAGTACATAAATGAGCAGTAAACTGTAGTTAAAGTATTACAGTAAAAGTAGTGGGTTGGTCCTGATATATTATTATATTATGACATCATTAGATTATTATTAGATTAATACTGAAGCATAAGTGTTAGAGCAGGATGTTACTGTTGTAGCTGCTGGAGGTGGAGCTAGTTAACACTACTTTATATATAGTTAGCTAGTTTAGTCCAGTGGTTAGCTTGGACTGGACTGCGTTGGGCCCCTCCAAAGGATCACCAGGTTAATGTGAGGGGTCATGGGATGATTAATGGGACAAGAAAGAAGAAAAAAATACAGTTCATAAGTTTTGATACACAAACCTGTTTTTGGTTTTTGAACATTTTCTCTAATCTTTAATTTATGGTGAAATATTGGATCATTTGAACATTTATTGAAATGAAACCATGTGAGAAGTTTAGAGGGAAAAATCACTATTTGGTGGAGCTGTTAACAACTCATAGACATCTGAAATGTGACCCTGACTACACACTGCTACAAAAGACAAAAAGGTAGGAAACCACTGGTTCCATCTTTAACAATGTGCTGTATTTGAAAAGCTTGTAGATGTTGTGTCACATATTCTGCATCATAAACTCAGACTCACGGTGAGCATTGAGACATTTTCACGGTTTTAGCTTTAAGTGTTTCTAAATTCCTCCATTCAAGAATAGGAGTGGAAAATTCACAAGAATTGCCCTGTTGCACAAATGTGACACAACCCTTAAAGCGGATGTCTTACTGCATGTGCAACAGCTGATGCAAAGTTTGGAAACATGCTCATGTCGATGCTCCTGTTGAATCCCACGACATTTGAAGGCAGCATCTGTTGCTCTCCATTAAAGTTTTGTGCATTAATAACTAATCAGAAATACTCACTACAAAAAATCTAATGAGTGGTGCATCTTTAAAAGTTAAACTCTTAAATGATAAGAACATTATATTCATACAGTGATTATTAAATTAGATTTAAGGTAAAGCCTTAAAGAGAGGCAGAGAAGACACTTATCTTGAGTCAGTGAAGCAGATCATGTTGCAGTTCTGACTAAAAAGAGAAGGACGCCCCCTTGTGACTGAAACATGATCAAAGACATAATACATGAAACATGACTTGTACTAAATGTTTAAAGAAAGTAAAAAAAGATGTTAAGGTTCAGATGATTTATTAAAATCTTAAACATTGTGTTATTTCAGGCATGTTACCATCACATCCTTCTGATATATTGATATGATATGGCCAATAGAGCTTTTAAATAAGGGTTATACATATTTAAACAGGCCTGAACCAATAATCTCTAATCAAACTCGTCACAAATGTATAAGTTAGAAGTGAACACATCAGCTTTTCTACACCAAACAGAAAGTACAGCCGAGTCTTTCTGCCCTCACACACACACACATACACACACACACACACACACACGCACATACATACATACACAGGAACAGCTCAATACATAGACTGCTGCAGATATTTAACATGCAGCACTTTTGGCAATGATTTTACTGTTACTGTTCCCCAAAACACTTTCAAGTATCCTCTGAAATGTATGAAAAAAAAAGTATGTTTTCTTCAGCTGCAATCTGAGATTCACTCTCATCTCTCCTTCACACAAAATGACAAGGACAGATTTAGTAAAATGCAGCATTTCTAAAACTTTACAGTCACAACAAAAACAGCAATAACACAGGTACTATGTCCAAAGTGCACGTCTACACAGCGCTCTGTATGTCTTCTACCAAAGCCAGAACCATGAAGAGCAGATTGTAAAAGGCACATGAAGCTTACAATTCGCCTTATAGCATGATATTCACTTTAGTTTAACCTATCTTTAAGTTTCTACAGAAGCATTGAAACAGCAAGTGAGTACTTGATAGAAACACTGAGTAAATTTGGTCAAAATCATTTTTTTTGCCGTAATGCGAACGAGTCTTATATTACCACACAGTTTGTTTTTCATATACTGCCATGCGTTGGTTATGTGTTAAAGGGATGCCTTGAAGCTTTTAACCTTACTTTAACTGTTACGATGCAATTATTCTACAACATATGCATTCAAACTGATTTAATATATAAAAAAAGTGTCAGTTTTCTATATACAATAAACAAGTGCTGCTTTATGTGCAGTCGTTTTCATTTGAAGAAACCAGAAGATTTGGACTGAGGAGCCATCAACATGCTGGCCTGATTCTTGTGTGTGATGTGAATCTGGAAAGAAAATAGAAAGATTAAATAATTTTATTACAGTATATTCACAATAAAACATTTCCACATATTTTATAGTCACTAGAAAGCTTTAAGATGTAATAAAGCAGCTGTGGTGTCTGTGTGTCTGGTGCAGTATTTACCGTGCAGGGAGGCTGCATCCACGGCTCTCCATCTATCTGCATCGGTAACGCTTTCTTCGTCCTGAGGGTGACGTAGAGGAGGATCAACAACATGCATCAGGTAACAACATCAATTACCATCACGTGTAATTAAAATACCAAAAGGGAAGCCAATGAGTGTAATAACTGTTATGTAAAGAAGCAGCTAAGGATCATCTTTAGCTGGTGAACAAAGTCAAATTCAAGTCGTTGAGCTTGAAAGCCCAAAA
Organism: Scomber japonicus; assembly: GCF_027409825.1. Lineage (NCBI taxonomy): Eukaryota > Metazoa > Chordata > Actinopteri > Scombriformes > Scombridae > Scomber > Scomber japonicus. Next base: position 25,269,019 of record NC_070581.1, on the reverse strand, counting down.
GCTTGACAAGTCTGAGCATGTCTGTGCGGCTGTTTTTTCTCACCTGATGGTGAGCTGTGATGTTTTCGCTAGCCTCACGGCACTCTTGAGGCCTGTGTAAATCTGTCCCATCTCCATGGCTCCTTCAAGGCCGACCACCTCTAATCGACGGTCACTGAAGTCTGAAAAGAACACGCAAACCCAAACATCAGCCATCACGACAGAAAGTGGGCATCAGGCAGAAAAACAGACACATGTTGTACATAAACCGAATTTATAAGGCACATAATTATATGATGATACTAAAGTTTTACTCCAGAGCAGCATGAAAATGCATCAAATCAGACTAATTGCTTCATCACCTGAGGGACAGTTTTATTTTATGCACTTAATGATTTATGCAAATGACCTTCTTAAAGCTGCTTTGCTTCAAAGTCTGGCTGAAAACACAACATCTGACATATTATCACCTCATAAAGTTGCTCTTTTTCTCCCCTTGCCTGTTTACACACCACCACACACAGACATTAGCATTCATTTGGAGTCGTGTTTCTGATCACTTCATGAATCTAAGTTGAGTATTCACTCTCCTTTTTAGCTGTTTTTTCACTGAGCGCTCAAGGCACTGCAAATTAAAGTGGCTATAATCAATATTTTTCATTACAGTGTATAATGTGCAATGTGAGAGGTGAGTTTCAGCTCATTGTTTAGTGGACCAGCTGGAGCCTCTTTGTTTTAGTTCACTCTCAGCGCTCTCTTAATGTAATTTTCAACCACAGCACTTTGTATCCTTCGGAGGAAAAGCTCTAAAAACCTACTGTACACTACCGGCTCGGCACTAAACAGCAAATTGACACAGTTAGCTGTGAACACAGTGGATCATTTAGCAGGTAAAGAGCCAGATATCTTCCCTCAGGAGTTAATAGAGACCGAGGGTGAATATTGGACTTGAATTCACCAGGCTGACAGAAACACAACTCCAAATAAATAATAATAATGTTAATGTGCAACTGCTGGATGTGTAAATAAGCAATAACAAGTTCAACATATCAATTTAAAAGGTGGAAGGATGAAATGTCAAAGTTGTGTTCACAGCTTGTTTCTGCTGCCCTCAAGTGGCCGAAATACAGTTTTTAGGTTTAGAAGGTTTAGAAAACATTATGCACATGGAGAAAAAAACTGAAAATGCAGTTTTAAAGTTAAGTATGCAATAAAATAAAATGTTCTGCAAGTACCAACGACTTAACCAAATACAGAAATACAGTAAATTGGACTCCTTGGTGGCACATGTCTGTATTTGGTTGTGTTTTCTATGTTTTTAGTGTTTTTGGTGATGCTGCACTTGTGTAATGAAGATGTTTTCTTCATTTTATTGTGTTTTTCCTATCTTTTGTTTAATTTGGTTAAAGTCTAGAACACTATGTTCACTTACTAATTGCTTACTTTGTCAGTGAGTCATTTGGTGCTGGACAGGGACAGTCAGTTTATCAGCGGTTTTAACAAGGATGACTAGACAAAAAAACTGTGAAATAGAGGAGGCTAAATGACTCTGTAGTGCTGAGGGGAACTGCAAAATTACACGTTGTCACTTCTTTAATTGTTAATATAAAAAAAATATTGATTAGTGCATCTTTAAGTCAGACTGATGATCTCACATAACAAACTACCTTGGGAGGTCACTTTCAGGATTTCTGGGTCGATGATCACCTCGGGCTCCTCCTGACTCGTCAGCCCCTTAGTGTCCCCTTTTTTGGTCTCACCCCAAAGGTTGGACCCACCGTGCATGCTTGGAATATTTAGGACAGCAATCCCCTCTAGAGAAAGGCTACTGAGATCCAGCGGAGTACCGCAGCACTGAGGACGGTACGGCGGAGGGCCAGAGAGACAGAGAGAAGCGTCAGTGCTGTGTCTGTGAAATAATCTTTCATTGCATCAACGAAACTTCACACCCACAAAAAAAATACACACCTGCACTGTTGATAAATTCTCACCTCAATTGTTAGACTTTCGCTCAGTTTCTTGCAGGAAGCAGAGATGGTTTCTGAAGTTGCAAATTCAAAATACCACAGCTTGTTCTTCATTCTGTGTTCATTTAAAAAAAAAAAAAAAAAAGTGTCATTAAGTGACGTTTTCATTTTCACAGAACATTTTCTCTTTTTAGCGCACACAGCTCATCAGAAGGAGGAGTCATGTTGCAACACTTGCTGTCACAGACATCTGCTGCCGCCACCTGCATCCAGTTTTTTGTTTTTTTTTGCAGCTATAAAAAAAATCATAATCATCAGCCAAAGAAAACTAAAGTTAAAAAAAAGGGAAACAGTGTAATTCAGCTCTGCTTTATTGCTGGAGTGAATCTGTTAGAGTTATGATAATTAAACTATGAGAGGGGCCTTCTTTGCTGTTCATGAAGCTGTAGAAACTAAAAAAGTGTCACATGTGTACCTGCTGTTGAATTTCTGGGGATATTTCTCCCTCATCGTGTGAAACCGGTGAGCGATGGAGGCATCCTGTCAAACACAACAAAAAAAAACAAAACACAGCAATGAACCAAAAAGTGAAAGTGACACAAAAATTAACACTTCCTCTGCTATGATAAACTGTATTTCTGGGAAAACTCACAACTCCAATAGAAAAGTAGTTGTTGATAATTTCATACGGCACTGGGTCGCCCTTCTCCTCATTCTCGTCTGTGATGACCTGCACACTCCAGCGGTCCATCAGCACCTGAGAGCTCCCCTCGATGTCTTTAAGGATACGACTCAGATCCACACCGTCATATCCTGCAAAATTAAAAACATAGAAAACATGACTTATTGCTTTCATTTGTGCAACTGCAACAAATATACACATTTTAGTATTTTTCATAAAAAGGAAACAATCCAGCTCTCTTCATTTCACACCTCCTCCCCATCGAAGACATCTTGCGAGGTCATTTCCTGTGCCCAGAGGAAGCACAGCAACAGGTGGCCGTACCAGCACATTGGCTTTGTCTGATCACCCGAAGACGAAAAAAGGGAAGGAAAAAAGGAAATGCATCAGAGTGATTTTCATGAGGCTCACACGTTGCGTCTTTCATGGTACTTGATCCAACAATCTCACCTATCGCATCGAGAATCCAGCCAACTGTGCCGTCTCCCCCGCACACCAAGATCCTGTAATTCTGCAGATTTTTGAAGAAACTGAGTCTGAAAAAAAAGATGATGGATGAAGATGATGATTAACTACAGACTGAAAATAATCCTAAATCTGTGTAATTTGAACCAAATCACTTTGTACCAGTTACTCACCCTGGTCCCGGGCCGCCATTTGAAAGGTTGTATACCTGCCGTGGATTCAGTAAATACTGAAATTTACGCAGGACTCTGAAATACATAAAACCGGGCTAAAAATATGCATGTGTCAGACATCTATTTCTCCACGAGTGTATCTGCGTTTGGACTCACCTTTCTCCCTGCTTGCCACCACTTTTAGGGTTGACAAACACTAAAAGAGGATGGGTGTTTGACACAGGGCTGATCTGTTCAATGAGAAAGAAAATAAATATTATATAACAGATGAAATATAAAAAATAAGTATCTATACTGAGTTTACTGCACATTTTTCTTAACAAAGGAATCTGCCTACTCAGATTTCAAGCTATTAATATAAAAGCACCTGAAGCACTTGTCCATCAGGGGTAGTATTGAGCTCGTCATCTGTTGAGCCCGAGCAGCCGTTCTTGACATTGTTTGGTCTCTCCTTCAGGAAACAAAACAAAAAGGCAAAGAGTGAGTAAACCTGAAAAAAATGTAATAGCTTTTTATTTATTTATATGCCTTTTGAGGACAGAGAAAAATATCTCCACAGCGTGCCTGTCGATATACCACACAGGTGAGAAGGGTGTACTAACAACAAGAAACAGCCCTGAGCTGATGTTTTCTTTGCGTCGGCGTGACAGGCAGTGTTTGTACTGTACATGTGCTTGAGATGTGCCTGGGGATAACACTGTACCTTTATAACAGGATATATTGCCCATGGAGGCAGGATATGGTCTCTGAGCGGCCCACATGTGCACTCTGTTGGTTCTTGCTCCGCACATTCATCGTGACGCTGTGAAACACCAGCAGTGACTCATCACATTAACATACAAATGTATCTGTTTTAAAACTTCTTTTTTTTTCTCCTTTTTTTTTTCTTTTGCTGTTTCTGCTTCATTTAGTGCTCACAGCGGAAAGAGACAAGACAAGTAGGCGAGAGGAGGTGACGAACATCAAACATCCCCCAGCAGGATCTGAACAGAAGCATCATGGGTACAGAGCCTATACTTCAACTATAATGTCTGATAAACAAACTGCACATCTTGACTCAATACTAATAAAATTGAATTAAATAAATCATAATAAAATTAAGATTAAATTAAATTAAATTAAATTAAAAGTAATTTAATTTAATTTAATTTAATTTATATTGATCCTAAAAAGGACATTTCACATTACAGCAGCACAAGAAGAAACCAGAAAAGTGGACAGGATGCAAATAGAGTAATACAAATAAAGAGAGAAAAGGTTAATAATAATAATGATAATAATGATAATAATAATAAATATAAATAAATAAAGATGCAACAATTAGAAGGCCATATGTAGTGTATTACTCTAACCAATGATCTAGATTAAAATGGCATTGTAGATAGCAATAGATACAGTTTGATTGATGGAATACATAAGAATATAAATATAATAGAAAGAAGGAAAATATAACGGTATATGTTTCCTCACCATACTTTGGCACCACACACAGTGTTTGCCCGTTAAGCCTTGGTAGCTCTTGATCTTCTTCTGGCATTTATCACACTTCCTAGAGTCGCAGTTCCCACTCACCCAGTCATGTGCTGGAACCTGAAATGTTGGATAACTGTTTAACACCACATAAAACACACACACACACACACACACACACACACACACACACACACACACACACACAGGATAAAGGTGATGTAGACACTGCCGTACCCCTGTTTCTTTCTTTGACTTCACATAAGTCTTGGTGCAAGGTGCAGGGTTCCTGTTGGCACATCGTCCGTGGACTGTGTATTTGCAGCCTGCACAATGGGACACAAAACACAGCACAGTCATATCATGTTCCCATTCATTAATAATAATAATAACAACAATAATAATCATATAAATAATCTCCCTCTCATATGTATAGCTGACAGAAGGGTATTAATCTAAACCGGATAATCTAATTCTCAATTATGGCACTAATTGTATAATGCAGTTTACAATTATAGTGATAGATTTGTCATCAGTGTCGCCCTCTCCTGGTGTGTTCAGGTACTCACAGGTGCAGCACAGGCCCTGCTTCCTCAGACCCAGCAGCATGCTATGGCACACGTTGCAGTAAACCGGCTTGTTGAAATGTTTCATCCTCCAGAGGTGCTGCCCGTCCTTCTGAGTCATCTGGTCGATGTGGGCAATGCAAGAAAGAAAAGTAAATTGTGGTTTAAGGATCTTTGAGATGATGCAACTGTGTTTGTGAAAGTAGAGAATTGTTAAACGTACATGAAGCATGAAGGCTGCTCCCTGCTAAATGTTTGTAGTTAACTTAACTTACCTATCTGTTTCTTTGTTCAAATTAGGATCAAACTACACAAACCCTTTCTATAAACGTACTTGTGGCAAAGGCCGGTATTTCACAGTTGATTTTAACACCCACTCATGACTAACCTTGCCTTGATGAGATTGCTGATTATGCAGTATGTAGTGGCTCTACATATCATGACATACTGTGCAGCACTATGGATATTCAAATCAACACTGACTGTAATCTCACATTCTCAAACTCACGATTATAAGGTTTGCTTTCAATCCTTTAATGGGACGACCAGCACTCTTATCCAGATTACAGACTGAGAAGCTTTCTTTTTAACCATGACGCATCATCCTATCACTTACTGCATGAGACATAGCGGGTAGCCCTCATAGCAGCACGTAGCAACATGTGAGGGGGCTGGATTCATGCACCCCAGGCTTCAAATGTCCATTGGTGGCTGTAAATAGCCTGAGGGGAAGTCCCTGGCATTGTTTTAGAAGCCAAACCCTGTGACAGAGTTTAGTTCATGGTTTTAGCCCGACACTTACTGACAATAAGCCGCTTTTTACATTCCGGGTAACACGTCAAAAAGCACCGGAAACAGAAAACTGCTTTGTCCTTGAGGTAGGCAACCATTTGTATGTATACTTCCAATATTTATATCATTAATTTCTCTAGTCAAATATAGTGTGTGAGCTCAGAGATGGCTATTTTGTGCCAGCACTTTGTAAAATGTGGGCACAGATTGTGCCGAGTAAATGGAAAACACTAAAGCACTCGGATGGTGCAGAGCTTGCATGAGGGGGAGATGACATTACCACACCCAGTAACACTGAGTCGGCAAAAAATGGCTTTGTATACTGGGAGGAGGCAAAGGACAGGGGAGAGGCACGCAAGGCCATGGAGCAGTAAAAGTAGGCTTTACCGCTTTGTGGTATGATACCTGCTGTAAAAATGATATATATCTGGGCAGTACTTCTGGAGGGAACACTTCATAAAATTGAGAACATGCTGCTTTAATATACCTTCAAACCCAGCAAGACCAGTAAGGGAACGTTGTTCATGCCTCCCTCCACCCACTCCTCCAGAGAGACTGTGCCGCTGCTGTCAGCATCTATCGCTGTCATCATGTCCTTCAGTACCTGGTGAAATGACATTTGGTTGTTATCATCCAATCAGCACACACACTTCCTCTCACTTAAGAAGGCCATGTGTTTTCTCAGACTGTTCACGTGTGGGAATGTGTGGATTTTGTGGGTGCAGGGTTGCTTATCATTTTACCTACCCTAGTAAATCAGTTACAAGTGCTGCCATAAACTGTACACAACATCGTAAATCATATCTTGTGCAAACTAATGAGTCTCTGGGCTAGAAAAGAACTAATATATACAATGACTATAATGTGTGGTTTAAGGTGCAGTACATAGGCAGGCTTTCATGTGTTTTTTCAGGTGGTTTACATTTCAGAGAAGAGCATGCTGGGACTTACCGGCCTGAGCTCTGACACATCCCAACCGAGGTATTCTGCAGCATGCATCATCTGAGCAATAATCCTATCCACTTCCTGTTAGTTGAAAAAGTAATAAAACACTCGTGTCAGTACAGTAGTGCAGTTGGCAGTGATATTAACAGTAGCCTACATCATATTTTCTTAAAAACTTACAGAGCTGTCAAGGACTCCGTTGCCGTCTCTGTCGTAGAGCTTGAAAGCAACTATAGTGAGGGGAAATGAAAGTGGAAGTGTTGGTCCAAGTCATCACTCTTATTATTTTTGAGCAGGAATGAAACAAATGACTCACACTCCAGTTTATCCCGGGGCTGGCCATCCTCCAGCAGGGAGAAGTAACATGAAACATCCTTCAGGAAGACTTCTTCTACGGGATAGAAAGAGGAAAGAGAGAAAGAGAGGAGAGGGGGGGGGGGGTGAATACTATGGTTACCATAGCTGCACACACACTACTGCACAGGCATGTGGTGATAAATGAATGTATGCCAAATAGGCCATGGTGTAAATTGATGAAGGCCTGCTGCAAAGTTGTGTGGAGGCAATGAGTTGTGTTAAGATGCTGTGTTTAATCTCACTGGCGCTGTCTTCCTGGGTGGGTTCAGAGTTTTGGAAGGAGCGGAAGAGTCGCTGGCAGAGATCCACAGGGAAATCCTCCACTTCTAAATAAGTCTTCAGGAACAGACGAAATCCTTCTTCATTGATGCACTAGGAGGAAAAAATGAATGGGAGAGTCATATTTAGTTTATGGTGATCCAGAGAAAATTAAAACCAAATGTCTGAAAAGTCTGAGTGTGTGTGTGGTGTGCACACAATGATTACGCACACAAACTTCTGCATTTTGCAAATTCACTTCTTATAAAAATAAAGGAAGATCATCATAATGTTGCACTCATGTGAAAGCCTTGTAACTGATAACTGTTTCTCAGTAACTGAAAAAAAGAAAAACATATTTCAGAAGTCTTTCAAAGGTCAAAGACTTTTCTCAGGCTGCAAAGAGACATTTGACCCATCATTTATGAATAGAAACATGACTCTAAATATGTATCCAAAATTAGACTGTAAGTTTTTTCATGTGACAATGAAATGAAACAACAACAAAAAAATTCTTGGTTCAAGATTTCAGTCCATCTGTTTGACCTGGTATCTTCTCATGTGACTGTATGCTGTAGGGCGAAGAAGCCACATTCCCTCGATAATGGTGAACCACAAACCCATTTCTTGTTGACATTACTCCATTCCCTGGTTGATACCCTGCAGAGCTGCCCCAGTAATAAATAATGTTACTGCATGGCAGCCGGACCACAAAAAGAGAAGAAAAAAGAGGCGAGCGAGAGCGAGGAAACGGCATCATTATTCGGTATTTACAGGAAATACCATCAATGTCCTCTGCATTTTTGCAAGTCATTAACTGCTAACTATTTTTATGGCAGTGTTTGTTCATCATAAAAAAATCCCAACATTTCCTTCCGGTTATCAAATCAACTTGTATATAGCCATAATAATAATCCATCAGAAATTACTACATTTGCTTCCTGCATCAATTAGTTGGCAGTGTCAGCCACTGATGTACAGTATTGTACAGATCTTTTTCTGTCACATTTGAGCTTACACTGCATGTGGCAGCCAGCACACTGTTCAGCAAGACCTTGCTGCGTGGGCAAAAATAAGGAGGTAATTTACATTTGCAACCTCGGTCGAATGCATCGAAGATATTTCTCATGGACAGCCCAGTCAACATGATCGATGTGTTTGAATCTAATTAATCAGCGTAGGACAATTAATAACTGAGTAATGTTCATAAATCACATGCTCATTTCTCACTAAACTGCTCCAGTGAGAGCTATAATTCAGCTTGGTTATGTGCTTTGTAGCTGATATCACTGTGAGTGAGTTTCGGAGTGGCAGACCTGATGGGGGGGGAAATCAGGACACACCGTCCCCTCACCTCTCCGTGTCTGTGCCGGGCCAGTCTGCCATCTGCATCAAATTCCCTCAGCACGTCTTTCACCTTCAAGCTGCAGTCTGGAGGCAAAGACACACACACACACACACAGGTCACACAGGGATACACATGTATTTCTGTACATCAGGCTCGCTCACGAGTGTCGATTTTTTAATATAAATCCGTGTTGATATTTCTGAAACATCATATCATTACACGACAAATTTATCCGAAGAAAAATAGAATATGTGTGTGCTTTATTTGCAAAAAACAGACTGTGGCAGACTGTTACCTCCTCTAGATATGAGAAGCATGAGCGAGTATAAATGAGTGTGTATGTGTGGGTGGAAGTGGAAGTGGAGAGAGGGGAGGGGGGCGTTAAGCGTTGAGAAAAGCTGCCTGCCCGCCTGCCCGCTTGTCTGTACTCACATTCAATGTACTGCTGTAGCTGGATAAAGTCGACAGGGTTCAGTTCCTTCACCTCTGGGTTTGTGGGGGTGGACATGGTGCCTGCTTCTGCACGAACTGCCTGTGCACAGACGAGAGAAACAGTGAGAGGTATATAGACGGAAAGAAAAAGAGAAAGTGGGTGCACATTAGCCTGCTTCTGAGTAAAAGAATAAAAGCATGGCTGCAAGCAAAAGATAGTATCTTCTATCTCATATGGTAAAAATCCATGATGGTAGACAGGGAGACTCACACTCCACATCCAAACTTTGAGTGACTCAGAAACCAGTAAGAACATTCAGGACATCTATAGCCAACGCTGTACACGTGTGAAATATCTTTCTACTTTAGGTGAGAACAATTTTTAATAGCCTTGCCATCATATGTGATGACACAGTGGCTCATGTTCATAAATGTTTACTCAACGTGCCCATAAAGTTGTTAAAGGCACACCTATGTGATGATTGAACAATTTTGTGTACTCATGTCTTTATACCGTGTCTGTATTTCACATCTCTCGTCATCAGGAACACTTAAAACTGGGCCAAAACTCTGGTAAAAAATTGTGTCAGGCTAAAGGCACCCATGATACTTCCACTCTTGGGATTGTCTGCACCCAAAATCTTTTTCCACTCACTCACTGGCCCATATTAGCTTCATAAAACACAAGATATAGACAGAAAAGAACAGTTAAGTGTGAAATTATAGTGATAAATAATAACACCTCTGTCAAGGGACCTCCCCCTCCAGATAAAAGGAAGAGACTTAAATGTCATACACGGCTGAAAGTGAGCATGAAATTGAACCCCTGACACAGAAAAAGGATGGAGTCTGGATGACGCGGGCCGGTTGGTAATGAATACTTCCATAAGAGGCAAACATGCTCTTATAACGGAAGGAGATTCCTCAATGACGGGAAAACTAACCCACAAATGTAAAGTTCATTAATCATTGAAGAAAGGGGAGGAACAAGTTAATGGAGAGGAGAGAGTTGCCACGCTGACATCCTGTGTAATGCTGCTTCGGTAGATGCACGCCAATAAAATAGTGCAATAAGAAATGTAGAGATAGATCAATACAGAAAGACTAATGCAGTTGATAATCAATATGTTTTGCAATTATGTTAGCTAAGAACTTGAATGTTTCCGGGTAAGTGTGTGAAAATAAGCATCAATAAATTCATTCTCAGTATGAAGAGTACTTTAAAGTTCAGAGAAATATTGCCTTGTGGTTTTTGCCTCTGCAGAGTTGCAGTTTTTATCCATTTCTGTCCACACTGATATCATTTTTGTAGTGAAGACTTTGAAGGAATTTAATAAAGGATATTACTGTAAGTGTATTTTCCTTGTGTGTGTTCACATGTTTGGCCAGTAAAGCTGCTTCTGATTGAACACAAAGTTGTAGCCACGACAGTAGACAATGCCTCAGATGTGGATGTTGCTGCAGAGACGCTACAAATGCTAAAATGTGGAAGCTTCACACTCATCTTCAACCCAGCAGCACAGAAGATCTAAACAATCATTACAGCTTCAACCAAGATGTCAACAATTCAGTATTTGAACAAATGTGAAATATGGTCACAATCTATGTTGAATAATGTCCAGAATAGTGCTTTTGTAGAACATTAAGATGTGACAGTTGAGTTAAACTTTGACCTTTGATAGTATCACTTCCTCATTTTATCCTATGAGACATGTATGAAACTTTGTCATTATTAGCATATGAAGTCTTTGTTCTATGAATTGTGGCCAAAAACGTGTTTTGTGAGCTCACAGTGACCTTGATCTTTGATCTTTGGCCATAAAATCTAATCAGTTCATCTTTGAGTCCAAGTGAACATTTGTTCTAAATATGAAGAAATTCCCATGAGGCGTTCCTAAGATCATTCATGCCTCCGGCTGTCACCAGCCTGGAGGCATAAAAATTATGTCAAAGAGACCTCGTAATTTTTAAGAATTAATAAAGATTAAATAACAAATTCTCCCACTTACAAATAAACATGAGTTAATAAAAAATGAAATTCTTAAGTAATCTATTGAATATTCTCAGTGGTTTTGTTGCCATGGTAAATTAAGGCAGATAACGCTAGCAAACTTAGGCTAGATATAATTGTATAATTGATATAACTGATGACACTGCATCCGGTTACTGACTTTATGACTCCATTACACTATGTACACAATCTTTTACTGTTTACACTGACAGCATGGCACTAAACAAACTACTCCACATCAAATTTGGATGCAAATTTTGATGATTGGTGCACAAAACCAGAAAAGAAAACAAGATTAAGAGTGTGCTAATGGCTATGTGTGGCTATTGTCATGGTAACATGCTCCCAGCAATAATGTGAACATGTTAAGCAAGTGTAATATTTACCGTGTTCACTGTGTTGGTTTAGTGTCCAAACATGCAAATGTTTGTTAATTAGTGCAGCTGAGACTGACGGGAAGTTTGTGAGTTTTTCCAAGAAATTTCAATCAAGTTAGGCTGGATGAAAAGTCAGGAGATCAAAGTTATTACAGTTCCTACTCAAAGCAATCAGTTTATAGTCTTGTAGTCTTAATTGAATAAAGTTACATAAAAGACAATATCATGGTGATGCTAAAAGAAAAGGTAGAGTTGTTGTTAGAGTACTTTGTCTGGGAATCATGAATGTCTGTACCCAATTTTGTGCCGATACATAAAGTACAGTAGATGTTGAAATATATTGCAGCATATGTGAAATCTTTGAGCTGCTGGTGGCATCATAGATGACATTAGAGCATCGCTGCCATCATTAAAACACATCCTCCAGAGATATTGAATATCTGCAGTACATTTTAGTTGTTATCTAGAAGAAAAAAACAAAAAAAACTGGTGGACTGAAACTGCCAACCCTCGAGCTACGCTGCTAGCATTGGCTAACAACAAAGAGGGAACTCTCTCATATGAAAAAAAAAAACAAAACTGTGCCAACTTTGACAGTATATTTTATATTTTATGTAGCAGCATATTGCTCATTGTCACAAGTTAAATATGTTTTCAGGGTTTACAAGAGCTGACTTTTGGCTTAAAACCAAGTAATGTGTGCTGATTCCTGTAATTTCCCACGGAACAATATGATTGCTACAAAGGAAATTGCAAAGGGAAAGAGTTTAAAATATAATTGAATAAATATACTGAAGCGGATGCTGACAGCTTTAAAGGGTAATTATGACATGTAAAAAACTTTTCTCTCATCAGCTATACAAATAAAAATACAGCGAATAAAAGAGCGCATGTGGTGGGTTTCAGTTCTGTGAGATGAATAGGACTGTAAATGTGTCGTTCACACAGTTGTCCTCAGGTGTTATCACACATTGAGGTGCAGCCAGTGCTCAGTGCAGGTATCCGTGACGGCTGCCTGCACTGAGCAGAAAATCAGAGTACTTACAGCACAAAGAGCGTACCGAGAAAAAAAAAAGAAAGAAGAAAAAAGAAATGAAATCATCTGAAGCAACACCCACTCCTTACATGTGATTACATTTGCTCTGGGACTCTGAAAGGTTCACACTGTCCTCACTTAATTCCCTCAAAAGGTCAGCAGCGTTGCCTAGCAGTTTTGTTTATGCAGCCGATCAGGTGGGCCCGACAGTGAAGTGACACATGAAGGAATCATGAAAAGAGAAAAAGCTACCCGTCACCTGATTAGAGTCGGAACAGTTTATTCTAAGATAAAAATTCTCCTGACTCCCTCTTCTTATAAATAAACTAAAAATAAGCTTGGGAGGTGTCACATAAAACACATTTATCATTTTAGATAACTCCAGGGTGTTGTTTTTCTTTTTTTTATGCTTTCCAGAGGAGCGTGATGTCCTGAGCATCATCATTTCTATTTTGTCTCCTTAACAGCTGAGTACCATCATCATTATTGTCTGGTCCAACAAGATCTCGAGCCAATCTGAGTAATCTGATTCCTCGCTTCCTGATTAGATAATGATTTGCATGCACGATGCAGAGAGGAGAGGGAATGAGAACCAGTCAGAGCACATAGCACAGGAAGAGGCATTCCCTGCACTTAAAGAGAGGAAAGAGAGGAGTATAGTAATGTATCCTTCACTCTCACTCTCTCAAACACTGGATGGAGTTTTTGAAAAGCGACCGACTAAATGAGCTTACTGAGGCAAGTTATAAATATTTCAGGCGGTTTCAGGAATGTCTGAGTCTTGTAAGTCTTAATACAGACCATGTGACCGACAGCTTCTGGCCTGACTCTCGATAAGGACACATCGCCGGGCTTGAAGTTAAAAGGTGGATGCTTTATGAGAGAAAATGTTTATGTGGCTTTATAGAAACATTTATGTGGTAGAGACAAGTTGAGAGGGGTTTTAAATGTGGGTTAACAGGAGTCACATAGCCATCAATCAGTGTGATGAATGGATCGCTCCACTGACAGATACTCTGAGGTATAATTCTGTTTGAACAGAATGTCACTCGGTATATTCAGTATAAAATATATGGTGTGGTACATGTTCTGAGCTGAAATGAAGAGCTGCAGCTTTTTGGCTCTACCTGGGGCCACCAGTGGTTTTTCAAATAACAGTGAAGGATAATTTAAATAAAAAAGCAGTTCTTCAAGTAGCAATGGCTTATGAAAGCAGCATCTCCTCCCCCGTAATCCTCTGAAAAACCGTCAGTTTGGAGCCTAACACCTGCGTCTCCAGCTGACCAATCAAATGAAAAACACCAAAGGTAAAAACAACTGCTATGGAGAAAAAAACAAAAAAACAAAAACCCCACAGTGAAATAACTGGAGTGGACAGCTAAGTAGACATTTCCATTCACACATGCTGTTAGTTTAATAATGTACTTTCAATTCCTTATTGTAAAACGCTGTAAAACTGTCAACAACTCATAAAACGTAGCATTTCAAGGTATACTCGGGGATGACCTTTTTCCATGTAGGCTAATGTTTGTGCAAGCTGTTGTAACGCCCACGCTTTGTGTCAAGGAAATCTGCTGTTTTGCAACACTTGCAGAGTGCAAGCCATTGACTCCGTCATTCTGTGGTTGGAAAACACTGCGTAGTTTCTTTGAACAGACGACAAAGTCTGCATCTGGGGTCTAGCATTTGTTTTCCTCCTGAAACTACAACAATTCTCTTAGTGAAGTGTGTACAGATCGCATTAGGTGAACAGAGGGGGGAGGAACGGACATGCTTGGTTGCTATGGAAAGTGTTTCCCTCCATCAGCTGCTCCCCGTCAGCGCGCTGCCACGGGTGACTAACAGGTAGGAGGAGGCACACAGAGAGGGAGGCAGCCAGCTCCGGGAAGGGGGAGCCCAGTGTCTGTGACAGTGAGTCTTTCCCCTGCAGCTCCACCTCCTCCCACGCCATGAGCCTCGTTTGGCCTTCTAAACCAGAGGCCACGCTCTAAATTGCTTTCTACATGCAGATGCTACTGTGACTCATTGCATGAACAAGGGAATACTCCCTTACTATAAATACACTGTTTGCTCGTGGGGTCACTTTGCAGGCCGAGACAGAAGTTACATACCACAAGTAATATTTAACTATCAAAGGAAGAGAAAAAAAGGTACCTCTTAACTTTTATTTAACCCGAGAGCTCCAAACTGTAACCACTACTTCCCCTGGTTGTTTAACATTTTCACTTTAGTTCAGTGTAATATTAGTGTTGAACTGGCAAACACAGTGTGACTATGCATACAGTATTTTGGTTCAGGACGGGAGGGGGGGGGGGGGGGGATTATTCTTTGGATAGATAATCTGCATAGTGTAAGACTTATCAATTGAATAAGAGTGTTGGGTAATAATGGAAAAAGGAGGGTGAGAGTAATGTTGGAAGAACTGAATGCTCTCTGTAGCAGACATCAGTGTGTAGGAAGACTGGAGAACCTGAGCACAGTAAACATGGATTGTAAATGAGACAAAAGCACATAACTAAGATGAAAAACAAATCGAAAGACTTTCACCACAGTATGAATCAGAGATTTCTTGGAAAATGTAGGCGAGGCTCTGTTTTGTTTCCCTCTTCGCTCTGTGGCTTCAAAGTGAGGACTGCCCATCACACTGAGTTCAGACTTGAATGTGATTTATATAATAGACTTTTTTTTTTTTTTTGAGGAGGCAGCCTTGCTGAACATCACGCTGCATTAAAAAAAAAAAAAAGAAACCTCAAACCTGCCCAGACTTGTGAGGTGCACGCTGTCGTACAACAGCCACATTGCTTTTATGTTGTAAGAGTTTGCACGTATCAGAGGAGTCTCGCCTGGTTCGCCCACAGATTGATCCGCTACTGAAAATTAAACATTAAATGTCACATCTTTCAGTGTTTTCAATTATTCAATCTAAAAAACGCAGCCGCATAATATTCTCCAGTGATCTTCAAGAGTCTGGGGTGGGGGTGGGGGGGGGGTTCAGAAAGATGTCAAATATGAATTATTATATCTGCTAATGTGAATAACTATGAAAAATAAGAATTAACATAGCCGAGGGTGAATAAGCAAGGTGATAAATTCCTGCATTTGTGAGTCAGGCTGCCCTAAAGGAAAATCCTAATCACTTACTTGACTTGATAATTAAGTATTGAATCACCTATGGCAGTTTAGTGGATGACTGTCATTCACACAGGACTCAGCCAGACTCCTGTTGATGATACAATGAAGGAAGTGAGGGCTAAATAGACGCCACTGATGTATTTAGAGAAGTGAAACAGTCCATAAACAAAGGACCATGCCATTTCTCTGATCACACCACACAATGCAACAAGCTAACGTTTAACAAACTATTCAAAAAAAATCACAAAACAAGCTCATTTCTGGTTGATTTACATACAGCCTCTGGCCCTCTGATTTAGACATTAACAAAAGGGCCAGCTGACCTGACTGCAGTATTGATTGCCTGTGCCTGAAAACTCTCTTGCAGCTACAAAATAAATGAATACCACTGAGACCTCCAAGCTTTTAAATAACCAGCTCCTAATGAACACACACAGAGTATCTGGAAATAAAGCGGCTCTTCTGAAGCTGAGAATTCAAGGAGAGGAAAAAACAGGGGGGCGGTAAGGGGGGAGGAGGAGGAGGAGGATGGGGGGGTACAGACTTCACTACGTAGTATTAAGACTTTCTTGTATATTTTGACTTTCAGCATCAGGAAGAGGAAACCACTCTCACCGTTTGTAGTAAACGATGACCACACAGGGCAGTGACAACACCCACCACCCACCACCTCCTTCCCACCCACCATGGAAAGGATTTTTACTTTCACTATCCCCTCCTTTTTTGCTGACAAAAACACAGCGAAACCCCCCCCCCCCCCCCCCCCCCACACACACACCCTCCCCCAGGTGTCATATCTATTCTGATTGAAGACTCAGCCCTTACTGTGTCCTGCATCCCAAACACCCAATCTCAAATGGGAGTCATTCTGATAAGACAAGAACACTATTGCTCAATATTACATGTCTTGGCAAGTTTAAATTAAACATAGAGAGGAGTGCTTTACACCAAAGTATCTTCAGACATACATGACACCCTAGATAGTTGAAATGCCTCTTACTGGCTCAAGAGTGTCAATTTTGACAGATGAATTCTCTAAATAGCCCAGACTGAGACAGACAGACAGACAGTGAGAGAGAGAGAGAGAGAGAGAGAGAGAGAGAGAGAGAGAGAGAGGATTCCCCCGCAGGTAATTTAAGTAGGCAAGTGACATTATTGCACACACACACAAAAAAAGGAGCAGAAATATTTATAAGGATTAAAAAGAAACTGTGCATTTAAAAGCCCTGCCGGTTGTTTCTCCATTGAGTGAATTACTCTGTTATCAACACACGACTATCTGCAGCACTCACTAAAAAACAACCCTCAGTGGACTAACTGAAAGCTGCCACTTAGACAAACACATGCATCCCGTCGGGTTTTACATGCAGTTCCTGACAAGAGCGCATAAAAAGCTCAAATGATCTCCTTCCCTTCGTATTTCACTGTCCTCTTTTCTCTACTGCTTCTACTGCTGCAGCACAAAAAAAACCCGTACAGAGCTGCACTGAAACTTCAAACCCCGTTCGCCTCTCTTAGTGTTTGTGTGACTGTATGTGTGTGACTGTGTATGTGTGTGTGTGTGTGTGTGTGTGTAGGGGTTATTTACCTTCCTATCGCCGCTCCCGTCGTTTGTCTTTACCTAGATCCCGTCCAAAAAAAATCCTGTTTACCGACCGATGGCAAAAAGGAAAGTGGCCGCTAACTTTAAATGGAGGCAGCAGCAGTAGCGGCAGCAGCAGCAGCGACGGTGGCAGGTCGGCGGAGTGGAAGCTGTGAAGTAGTGCAGAGCTGAGACTGACTGACTGAGCACAGTACAGCACAGCAGAGCAAAGCAGCAGATCCCTCTCCTGTCAAGCACCGCCTCAGTCAGCCCGCTCTCTGCGCCCTCTCTGCTAACCAACACACACACACACACACACACACACACACACACACCGGCTCTGCACACATCTGCAAACTTGTCAGGAGTTATGCAGCTGTAACAATGCAATTACCACTCAGCCCACTCGAAGAAAAATCAGTGCTGATACATACCGTATATATATATATATGATTCATTTGTCCTAAGTGGAGCTTTTACAGAGGTGGAAGAAGTATTCAGGTCATTTACTTGCAGTAATGTATTATAGTCATTATAAGTAAGAGTCCTGCAGGAAACATCCTACTTATGTAAAAGTATAGAAGTGGTATGAGCTTGATGTGGTTAAAGTATTACAGTAAAAGTACAGAAGTGGTATGAGCTTGATGTAGATATAGTATTACAGTAAAAGTAGTGGTTTGGTCCCTCTGACTGATATATTATTATATATAAGACATCAGTTCCACCTACAGTTAGCTAGTTTAGTCCTGTGGTTCCCAACCTAAGGGTCAGGCCTCCTCCCAAGGGTCAGCAGATACATTTGAGGGGTCATGAGATGATTAATGGGAGAGGAAAGAAGAAAAAACAAAGTTCTGATACACAAATCTGTTTTCAGGTTTTGGTCTTTTTCTCTAATCTTTGATTTTTTTTTTCAACATTTATTGAAATGAAACCATGTGAGGAGTTTAGAGGGAAAAATCCCCATTTGGTGGAGCTGTTAACAACTCACAGACATCTGAAATGTGAGCCTGACTACACAAAAGATTTAATCTTTAACAATGAGTTCTATTTTAAAAGCTTGTTATATTATCCATGGTGTCAAATCCTCAGCTGAAAGTAACTAAAGCTGTCAAATAAATGTAGTGGAATGTGAAATGGAGTGGAAGTGGCATAAAAAGTAATGTACAAGCAAACCCCAAAAACTGTAGTTAAGTAGTTACTATCCACCACTGTGATTTTAAACTAATTGTTTATTACTATAGTGGGTGGTGATACTAGTGTACTGGACTAACCCCCGCACCTAAGCACCAGTCTGGTTTCAGAGCAGCTACAATCACATGCTTGAAATGGAAAGCAAGAAAGAGAATGAAACAAGTACAGTCACGTTAGACTTACAGGAGGCTTTCGACATCGTTGATCACAGGATTGAGTTAATGAAATTGAAATGTGTGTGAATAAAAACACCTACCTGTGAATTGGTTGAAATCTTACGTGGCAAACAGGAAGCAGGTGTGTAACGTGGGTGATGTCCTGACCACAGTCTTGAATGTCACATGTGGGGTACCACAGGGCTCCATTTTGGGTCCATTGCTTGTTTTTTTAATTTACGTTAATGATATGCTGGCAACAGTGACACCTAAAATGATGTTGAATGCAGATGACTCAAGCTGATTGACGGACTGATTGACAACCTGTCTTTACACCTGGGAATGACAGAGTACATTTTATTTGGCTGTAAACACAAGCTTAAGAGAAGCGCTACAATTTAGGTAGAGTGTGAAGAAAATGTTACTGAAGGCAAAACCAGTGTCGTCAGCCGATCTGTCAATCTGAGGAAATTGCAGCTACAATTGTATCGAAAACTGCAAAAAGTCTTTACATCACTACACTCACTAAAAGCTTCAAAACTCATTTCAGGTAGCACAGAAAAACATAATTAGCTATATGCTCAATGCACCTCTCAAGACACATACAGGACGTGTGGAGATGAAGGAAGTTGGATTATTATAAACTGGAAGATCAAGTCAAACAACTTAAACCTTAAACTGAACAATATGTTTTGAACTGCATTGAGTTGGCCGATAGCCAACACGAGTACAACACAAGAAGAAGCACAATGTCTTGTAGTGTTCCTCGGGTTCATAGTAAAATTGCACAAAGTTCACTTTTCTACACTGGGATCTCCTTATGGAACAAACCATCCCTGCATATTAAATAAAGCCAAACAAAGACACTATTTAAAGCAAAAAGTAAAGGCGGCATTATGAGGAGACCCCTCTCATAGGAGGGGAGTCTGGATCTTTGTGAAATGACAAGGAGGACTTATAGTTTTATCTTTTGGTGTTGCATGTCTATGTATTGTATTGTTGCATCTTTCCATAGACGGCTACTTTGGAAATAAGGGTTTTTACTAAGGCTTTAAAATCTACTGTTAGATTCCTAAAACAAATAAAAGCTCCACCTTAACAGTAAAATGCCAATTAATGCATCATTAATCATCTAAACAGTACAATATATAATCACAGAGGCCATTATTCTACATTCAGTACCTTTTACTTTTGATACTTTAAGTTAATTTATTCATTAATACTCACATTTAATTATGTGATAAGGTTAGCTTTGCAGACAGACTTATGATGATTCTGAATACTTCCTTCAACACTGCAAATTGGCCTTAATTATTTGTGCAATATATTTTCAAAACACAAGTTAGTGAATATATTTGTCATTTATATGCTGAAACATATTTATTCAGTATGGGGAACTTCTGTGCACGTTTTAGAAACCAATCACCTCCCAAAGTATTTGCTAAAGCACATGATTTCACATTCCAGTGACCACAATGGTGACGGATTAGGCTCCACAATGAGAACAAGGCTGGCAAGAGAGAATAACAGACGTGGAAAAACATGTGGGTGTCTGGGTTAGACCGAAAAGGAGATGAGCAGGGTCAGAGCGGTCAGTCGTGCTTCCCTCTCTCTCTCTTTCTCTTTCCTTTCTCTTTGAGCTTTGTGGTTAAACTTCTCATTTCCTTAACCTGGATCAGCACCATTTCAGATGCCACAGCTCCTCCTCAATGAGATGTTTCTTAAAAAGCAGCAATAACATCCTTGAGACAAGTCTTTACATAATGTACTCGATGATGTATCCTTAAGAAAACACAGCTCCCTACAGGTCTCTGATGACATGGTGTGGTAAAGGAAGGAACTGCATTTTTCCTCTACTTAAGATAGAGATCTTATTATCCCGATGAGGAAAATACATTCTTTTAAGATGAAGTTTGACATTTTATTACTTTCTTGTCTGTACAACACAGTACATAACAGACACAAAACCAACAGAAACATTAACAGGGGGAAATAATAAAAGGGCACAATCCAAAACTTATGTTCACTGCTCTTGTGGGTTTTTTTATACCAAATGTCTGAAATCTTGTTTATATGTGAATAATGGTGAAATATTTTATCTCTCAAAAAGCAATGAGAGTGACTTTACGATATATTTTTTTTTTACAATCTCCAAGCTGTGGTTTTTGTGATAATATGTAAGTGAACAGATGTTTGCTAACTGTGAAGAATAAGATCAATGTCTATATTTGAATCATCAAAAACATGACATGAGGATCACCTAACATATAAAGTGAACCATTATGATTTGTCAAATAAAATTAATTATACATCGTTAAATCCCAAATGTTAAACTTTTAAATTTAACACTTAAACTGGACCCAACATACAAGACTATATACAACTGAGGCAACAGAGAAAAAAAAACACAAAATCTTTTTTTTTTTATATCTTCCTGCAACGTACTTCAAATGCACCGAAAAAAGGCAGATTTCCATACATCAAAAATGGTAACATCTTCAAGCATGTTTGTGTAAAAGGCAACACAATAAATAAAACAAATGGCACAGAAGGTTTGGACAATCTAAACTGAGAAGCACAACGTCGTGTGAAATATTCACAAGAAACTAAAATACTAAAGCAAGCACACACACTCACACACACGCACAAAAAAAAAAAAAAAAAAAAATCTTCCGAGCCGACGTCCCTGCAAAAACACAAGCTGGACTAAACAGAACTGAGATAAACAAAAACAAAAAATTTAAAAAAATCACAACCTAATTACAGTGAGAGGAATAAGAGAATGACATTTATAATTCAATATAGTATTTCTATTTACAAGCATTTATACAACTGAGGACATTAAATGGGGGTTCAAGCTTATCACTATATTTAGGACAAGGAGCAGAACAATCAGATCATATAATGCACTAAATATAAACCTTGTAAACATCACATCTCACCTTTTATCTTGGATATCAGTCAGATTATGTTACTATTTGCCAGGTTCATAATGTATTTGTCCTTACTTTAAGGCATAGGTATCAAGCTTAGGAGTGAGACTCTGATAAGATTTTATTTTTTAAATAAAGCCAGATTTATTCGGAAGGTTTCACTCCAGCGAGGAAAAACCTGCTCGTCACAGCAAACCCCCCAAAAAAAAGCAAAACGTCCCCACTTGTCTCTGGATGAGCTCAGCTAAGCAGTACAGTTATAAGATCTCCTCCACACCGTGTGCGAAGATCATGACCAGCCCGGGCTCCAGGATCATATCCTCCCCCATATGCTGATTCTCGCAGGCCATCACCACTACCGCCTGCTTGCCAGGGATACGCTTGGCAACGTAGTTCTCATAGTAGCGCCTGTTCATCTGCCGTGTTTCGAGAGTGGCCAGTCCCTGCGGCCAGTTGCGCTCATGGGCGTTTTCGATCAGGTCGTTTACAATCGATAGAGGGCAGCCGCTGTCGATGAGGGAGCGCTTGATGACTGCCTGTAGCACGGCGTCTGGAGTGGAGATCATGCCGCCCCAGCGTGTCACCCTGGCAGGCTGCATGGAGTTGACCCACCTGTGGATAAGATTTAAAACATGAGGGAGTGAGCTGTGCCTCCTTGACTAAAGTTGAATACCAAAAGGGAGAGAAAACAGATGTTCACTTACTCCAAAATCTCATTGTACTCGATGCTCTCCTCGAGGTTTTGCAGGTTGGGGTTAGCACTGCGGATTGCTCTCATATAAGCTTTTAGCAGCTGAATGTCCCGTTTCTGGAGTGGAAATGCGCCATAGTCAGTGAAACAAACACTCACAAAAATCTCCAAAAGCTTAGCAGGGATTTATTTATAACTGGATAAATAACTAGCCAGGTGGCCACTTTGAGAAGTTGCACAAATCAGGATGTAACACATTTTTATCTATTTCTTTGGATCCAGTATTCTGCCCTTAAATCTCTTTTTTGGGGACAAATACTAAAACCTCAACTGTTTCAAAAAGGGAAGACTCAAAAACCATCTCTTTGGAATATACAGTATGTTATATACCTGTACCAAAAATTTAAAAAATTGACCCACAATCTCAATAAAAATACTGTAAATATTAGTCCCAATTTTCTCCATATCTCCCACCAACACATATTAATACCTCTTTTAGAAATATATTCATGAGAGAAATAATGCTGTAATAAACACAAACAGATCATAAACACAGATGTCTTTCAACATCACAATACACATCAAACCCAAACACTTTAAATAGATTTCGTCATACAAATTATCAGATGTAACCACATGTTTCGAGACAAAAAGCCCTCAAGTATCAGAGAGAGAGTTAGTCAGACATTATAAAGTGGTTGTTATACAAGATAAATATGCTCTTGGCTGTTTCTAAATGAAGTATTTCGTGGTAAATGTATCACTGAGTAGGAAAAATGTTCTTACTTGTTCGCCCAGCTGGTGTTTATGCTCCGCCACAGTTTTCTCCAGGTCTGAAATTTTAGTTTGTTGCTGCCCGACGACGCTTCGCAAGTGTTTGATACAATTATGGTTGGGGAGCTCATCTTTGGGCATCTCAAGGCTGCCCGAGAGAAAAAAAAGAAACAATAACGAGAGAGAGAGAAAAAAAGAAAACTGAATACATTTTTTCCAAATCTTCTAGCACAATATTTAATAGTGAATATTTATTGCTGAGCAGCTGTTGAGTCATAATCTGCCACACCTTAGAAACTGGTTCTGAAGGATGAACACATAAATTAATAAGTGCACCCAACTATAACAATTTTCACACGACTCAAAGTCACTCACCCACATCCATCCTCGCAGTTGACTGGCCGTTTGGGGTTGTGCTCGCAGTCCTTGAGGTGTGACTGCAGCTGGTCCAGTCGTAGCGTGGCCACGCAGCCGAAGCTCGCGTTGTCACAGCTGATCTGCAGTTTCGACAGCATGTTGCGCATGATGCGTGGCACAGGCCGGAGGTGGGCTAGTGTCACTACTGTGCGGTCAACAGGACAGATCTGCTGCTGGGCGAACCACTGTGTTATGCAGGCATTGCAGAAGGCATGCTCGCAGTGTGGGGCCTGAAATGAGAAAAGAGAACAAATATAATGATATAGTTGTCGTGTTACACTCACTGGTCTCTTTATTAGATACATCCGTGCAATCTAACTCAATCCAATATAACAGCTCTGCTTTAAAGTCTACATTTATGAAGGTTATACATTTCCAGTTTTTGGTGCCATTGTCAAAAAGGTGATAATTCTGCTTTATGTTTATTATTGAGGTCATAGTGGGTGATGGTGGTGTATTAGGGTGCTTTATATTGACTAGTGTTCCTACTATTTTGTCCACTCCATTAACATACATGAGAGGGGCAAAATATTAGGAACACCAGTCAATATAATGCACTCTAATACCAAACTACCACCTAGTACAATCTCACTAATAAATATAAAGTAGAATTATCACCTTTTTGACAATGTTAACAAAAACTGAAAATGTATAACTCTCAATAAAGTAAAATTTAAAGCAGAGCTGGTGTATTGATTGAATTAGATTTACATAGGTGTACCTAATGAAATGTCTGGTGAGTATATATTTGCATATAAGGATTTTAAGAAGATAATTTAACTTTTTGTATAGTTAAATCATGTTAGACACACATTAGTAGTCAAATTACAGTATTTTATACACATCTTAAAACACATCTGGAAGGGCATCTTTAATTTAAATCCTATTTCATGACACATTGTTGACTATATTTCATGTATACACTACAGAAGAGAAACACTCTACTTCAAAACAGTATAATTTAAAGCAGAGCTGTTGTATTGGATTGAATTAGACTGCACGGGTGTACCTAATGAAGTAGCCGGTGTGTGTATATATCAGAGGTTAACTCACCTGCACAGGTTCTTCTAATACTCCACTACATATAGGACACAGCAGGTCTTCATCCACCTCCCCTTGGAACCTCGTAACGTCGTACCCCATGGTACATTACTAGGAGCCACGACCTCCTGAGCGACACAAGCAAAATGATATTACATCCAGACAACTAGATATGACTGCGGATATATTTCAACACAAATTCCTTTAATGGGAGGGAGAAAAACATTTTTGAGCCCACCTCACTCACAAAAGGCCTCAAATGCTTCCATTCAGCTCTGGATGTGCTGCTGACGGCTCACATTGGGCACAGGTCATCTGTCTGGTGGAAGAGACACAGAGACTCCCTGCAAAAAACAAATAAATACATAAAATAAATATATGACACACTAACAATTTCAGTTTTTTTAAAAGATGAATGGTTTCTGATGGTTTATATGAAGCTGAGTTATGCTTTGTCATCCTGCCCAACATCATTAACAACATCAATGCAGACATATTTAAAAAGCCTGAAGCATGATCTGTAAAAACCATTCACTAAAATCTACGTAAAGGTAAGTAATAGCAGAATATTAATATCTAATATACACATATTTGCCACTATTTGTCCTCGATCCTGGTTTTCTAGTGTTTTATCATCGACGTGTGAAAGCTGCCACATCTAAGCAGAGGATCCTGTTGCCCCTCTCTAACTGGTGCCTGACCTAATTTCTGATGGAGGCAACAAGCGCGCGCGCACACACACGCATACACGCGCACACACACACATACACACACAAACACACACACACACACCGGTCTGGAGGCGAATTTTCAGACCCTTTTTTTTCCTCCCATCTCTCTCCTCTCTCAGCATGCCTTTGCAAACAAGCGAGCCTTTCATGCTAACGTCAGGCTACGTGTGTGTGTCCTCCATCGTTAACCCCTTACACCAAAACCACCATGTCATTAAAAAGCCCAAACTGGTGCCTCGGTGCCTACGTAAAAACACAATTAAGTTTAGGTTTCGGTCTAGTTTGCTCGTCATTAAATAAATATGGCTAACTTAGCTTTCCTCTGGATGTTAGCAACCGAGCTAACCAGACAGAGCTCAGTCAAAGCTAACTAACACCGACTCACGACCCTTTACGATCAACCACGACGGGATGAAAATATCATAACCGAGTCATTGACTTACTTCAGCGTGTGGCAAAACAGATCCCGGTCACGATTTTTTAATGTAATTTTTTTCGGACGTCCTACTCTTCACTACTAGCTCGCTAGCCACGTCCTGTGCTACATCCTACACTTGCGTCGTCGCTACGCAAGCGGGCGGTGACGTCATGACGTAAATCACGCGCTTTGGATAGGTCAGATAGTCAGATCTATCTATCTATCTATCTATCTATCTGTCTGTCTTACTCTTACTTTAACCAAGTACTGTATTTAAGCACAATTTTGAGGCACTTGAGTATTTCCATTTCACTCAACGTTATACTTCTACAAGGGAAATATTATACTTTTTACTCCACTTACATTTATCTGACAGCTTTAGTTACTTTTCAGATGAAGATTTGACACCATATAGATAATATAACAAGTTTTTGTTGTTTTACAAAAAGCAGTGTGTAGTCTGGCTCACATTTCAGATGTCTATGAGTTGTTAACAGCTAACAATTAACAGCAAATAGTGTTTTTTCCCTCTACACTTCTCACATGGTTTCATTTCAATAAATGTCCAAAAGATCCAATATTTCAGCAACATTCACAGATTAGAGAAAAATTCCAAAAACTGAAAACAGTTTTGTGTATCAGAACTTTGTTTTTTCTTATTTTCACAACCCCTCAGATTTATGTGGTGACCCTTTGGAGAGGGCCAACCCTAAGTTGGGAACCACAGGACTTTTTGTCCTTTGACATCTTACAAAAAGCTGTGTGTAGTCGGGTCACATTTTCAGATTCTATGAGTCTATTTCCAACACATCAGCATTTTTCAAAGCATAACTTGTGTTTTAATCAACAGATCTTCATTTTTAGTAGTAGGAGTATTTATTCACTATAAAATACTTGTACTGTATATCCAAAACAGTTTGAACTCGAAGTCCACACCCTTGTTTTCAGTGTATCTTAATATATCTCATCCAGACTCATCACTGCAACATCAAACAGCCCACAAAGACAAGAATAAAAAGACTGAACCATGCACAAATAGACCTGAAAATAATGCTGAATGCAGAGTACAAAGGATGAATCAGTACTTTTTCTTCAAATGTCAAACACCAAAAGGGTACCAAGCCCTCATCAACTTACAAAAAAAATATTTGCATTACATAGAGAGTGTGGATAATTATATTTGAGTACTAACAAGACCTCACGATTTGTTAAGAGTACTCATGCAATGTGATGACATTGGTTTTTGGCTGTGTTGGAACATGTGATCACACTGGTAGTGAGTGATGACTCATGTTTTCAATGTGTCCTTCTGTTAAACCATGTCCTCGCAGTCTGCGTGCTGGCTGCTGTTCTTTTCCTTCCTGTGTAGCTTCTGTCACACACTGAGCTCTGCTGCAGTGCCTGTCGGAGAATTGCTTTTATATGTACATGTGTATAAACAGTATGTATCGTGTTTTGGTGAGTCAAACCTGTCGTGATCCTTTACTCAAGTATAAGTGCCAATATAGCGATGTAAAAATAACCCATTACGAGTAAAAGTCCTGCATGAAAAATCCTAAATATTAGCAGCAAAATGTATTTAAGTATTACTGTAAAAGTAGTGATTTGGTCCCTCTGACTGATATATTATTATATATGACATCATTAGATTATTACTAGTGAAGCATCAGTGTTAGAGCAGCATGTTACTGTTGTAGCTGCTGGAGGTGGAGCTAGTTTACACTACTTTATATACAGTTAGCTAGTTTAGTCCAGTGGTTCCCAACATAGGGGTCAGGGCCCTCCAAAGGGTCAGCAGATAAATGTGAGGGGTCATGAGATGATTAATGGGAGAGGAAAGAAGAAAAAACAAAGTTCTAATACACAAATCTGCTTCCAGTTTCTATTTTCAGACTGTTTCTCTTTTGATTTCTCCTAAAATATTGGATATATTGAAATTAAACCACGTGAGAAGTTTAGAGAGAAAACTCACTATTTGGTGGAGCTGTTAACAACTAATAGACATCTGAAATGTGACCTTGACTACACACTGCTTTTTGTAAGACGTCAATAGACAAAGGTTATACAGATTAAACCACTGGCTTAATCTTTAACAATCAATCAATCTTAATCAACCAGTCTTTATTTACATAGTTCCAAATCACATCAAAAGTAATCTCAAGGCACTTTTCACATAGAGCATGTTGTGGAGAATTTGTTTGTTAAGCTCATCAGTGGAGAAAGTTCCCAGGAGTCCAGGATGTCTGAAAATGTTAATTAAAACTTGGCTGAGGAGAATCAAATATTATCAATACATCCGTCTGATGCAGGACGCCACCACGACTCTGAGAAAACTGTCTTCTGTGGATAGTCTTTAAACCTTCACAGATAGTACAATAGACACTCTTTTCTCGTTAATAGCCAGACTCGATGCATTGACAGTAATTTGCCCACTAGTTCCTTATTTTCGAAACAAGGAAACACCACTTACCCGTCTGTGGTTTCAAGGTGTCAGAAAGTCATATCCTCTGACCTTGGCTTCCACGGCGACGCTGCACCACCGTTATCAAAGTGACTCCTGCTTTCTCCAAAACATCACAGACAGTTGCCTTCACTGTCTCAAGGAGAGAGAGAAACAAACACACTGTGGGACTGCTCAATGGTTCTGGAAATCTTTGAAAAGTGGCTCAAAATAACTCCACTGCCATTATCTCCACAGTTATGTTTGTTAGTGGACAAAACACGTGCCACGAGGCCTTACTAAAGCTTCAACTAATGTTTACAGGTTTTGTTTTGGCTGTCAGGCTTATCCTACGTAATTGGAGGAGAGTTTACAGTATGGCGTAAACTTATGACGGAGACTGCTGCTTTTGAAAACATGATCGTATGATGACTCAAACATAAACCAGACATGCCAGACTTTCATGGCTCTTATTACAACATCTTGAGAGAGGGTGTAGGATGTTAAACAGATTATGACTGTGTATGAGTGTACAATGAACATAAAGATACTGGGTTGGGTAAATGTGGGGTAAATGTGGAGCTCCCCCCCCCCCCCCCTTTTTCTTTGTCTATATGTTGTTTTTTTCTGCAACTTTCTCAATGACTGAATTCACTATGGTATTCTTTGTATCAAGCGTGTTTTGTCCTCAGTTGAAATTAATAAAAATTTAAATACAAAATTAAAGGACAGGACGCGCAGTTGGTCGAGTGGTTAGAGCTCATGCCATATACACAGCCAACCCCAGTTCGAATCCCGATTGGAGGTCCTTTGCTGCATGTCACCCCCTCCCCTCTCTCCCATGTTTCCTGTCTGTCTACTGCTTAATAAAAGGTGTCTATGCCAACAAAAATAAATAAATAAAAGGACAGTGACAGTATGTCTCAGTATCTGCCCAGATGATAGTGCAGCTTCTACTATGAACTCAAGGACCAAGCTTTAGCCTAAATATGAAAAATTCCCTAAACAGAGCAGCTCTAGATTATACTCTTTAAATATTGGCATTATATCCATTACGTCATATCTTCACCTGAAAACTAAATAAAGCTGTCAAATAAATGTAGTGGAGTAGAAAGTATAAACTAGCTTCAAATGGAAATATTCAAATACCTTAAAATTTTACTTATGCACAGTAGTTGAAATGTTCTTGGTTACTTTCCATCACTATAAAACACCTCTGTGATCACAAATGTTGATTAATTAGTAAAAAAAACAAAAACAACTCCAGACACAGTAAATATTTAGCAATAGCACTTTATTGAACACAAACAACCCTAAGCCACAATACTGAATGACAAGACCAATTGGCTGCAGCAAACATTTTATAAAATAGATTCAGGTTTAATGTCACTAAATTGTTTTTTTTTTCCTTTTCTTTTAACGTCAGAAAGACAGATGCAGGTTTTTCCAAAACAGTGAATGATCTTTTACATATTTAACATTTTTGTAACAAATTATCATTCACATGTTCACACAAAGGAATAACAAGGCAAAGTGCTTTCAGGATTGCATTGTCGAAAAAACAAAACAGAAAAATGAATGGCTTGAGGTTTAGGTGAGACAGCGGGGATGGGGTGATGATGGTGATGGTGGGGAGGTGGGCTGGTCCTGTCCTGGAGTGGGCATGGGTGGGGAGACGGAGAGTATGGTGGTTGGGAGGAGGAGGGGGGGGGGGGGGGCGCCTGGTCAGAAAACCTCAAACCTTTCACCTTGTCCTGTACCCCTTGTAAGTCAAACTGAAAGTAAAAATGTCGGGGCAGTGTGGAAAACGAGACGCCTATGTAGCAGATTTTGGTTCAGAGTGGACAGATGGATTCAAAAAGGCATACGGCTCGAGGGGCTCAAACTCGCCCTCGTACTGAATTACAAATCCACCTTACATCATCATCATCTTTTTTTTTGTGTATTATTCTCTTTGTGACAACCTGTGGTATCGAGAGTCCAAACTGCAGAGTAATTAATGGCTGACCCAGAATGAAGCTGTAAACGTTGAAATACTGTACACTATAGGGCTAGACAGGGAAGTATATGCACACGAGGAAATCAAAAAAGTGATAGATGGTATTTTTTTTTTTAAAAACAGAAAAAAAAAAAAAAAAAAGCCAATGTGTGGTTATTCATTTTCTAAACAGATGACACTCCTCTGACCATTCGCCACTGAATGTTAAAGGGGATAGACTATCATCATAATCTGCATCATAACATTGTCTGGCTTCACATTCCAGTGGTATTTTGTCGTATAAATGCTTCTCATAAATATTTTTTTTTATTATCATCATCATCAACGTCAAATAGACATATACACATACAGCACAACCAAGCACACCTTTTTTTTTCTTCTTTTTTTTTCTCAATGTAATAACTACCATTGCTTTATGATAAATCTGTTGTTTTTTTTTATCTTTGTGAGAACAGGTGGAGAGACAAACAATACTCAAGGCTGCAAAACAAGGAGGTAGGAGAAATGCTACTGAAAAAACAGTAAGTGATGCTAACATGATCGTTTGCTTTAAATAAAATCGTGAGATACACCAGACTTCGGCTGGACTTCTTTGAACCACGCTAGTACCCCCACAGTTGCTACTCCAGACAGCCTTTTTTTGTCCTTTTTTCCCCCCGGAGGAACGCTTGATTTGACAACTCCCCCCCCCCCCTCGCCAAATTAAGACAAAAAAAAAAAAAAAAAAGTGTCATTGCTTTTTTCCTTTTAGCTCATGACACTAACTGGGATAGCAGCTGTGGTGATTACTAACTGAAGAAATCTTAGCGGACCATTCGGCTTTACAAAAAAATTTTGAATCGTGTTTTTTAACCCTCCCACCCCCTTTTTTTTTTTTTTTTTTTTTTAAGTCTCCAGACTAGTCATATATCAGATTGGCTAAGTTCAACAGAGTAACTTCATTGGTCCTGTTGTCATCACAGGTCTTGAGACCACGCTGCTGGTGATGGCATTGACTCCTTTACACACAGTAGAATAGTATATTTGCAGATTTGTAAATGAGGTAATCAGCGTTAGGCTAAAATAGGGAACCCTGTCATTGACACACATGCCCACTTCATTCAACTAGCAAAGCGAAAAAAAAAAAAAAAAAAAAAAAAAGATTTCCTCAATCAGCGGGACAGGACTGTGGAAAATGAAATCAACTTTGGAATGTTGGGTGGACGAGCCAACGTTATTTTTTTTTTTTTAAAGGTTTTTATTTATTTTTTGTGAAGGTGCGCTGTGAAACTATTTGATTGTAACTCATCACATGCCCTGATTCAGAGTCCTTCTACTCATGATAAGGGCTCCTTTGTATTTCCCCAGATAAGCCACTCAAAGTAAAACAGGCAACCCATTATCTATCGTCATTTTTTTCTTCTTCTTCTTTAATTTGCGATGAATTAAGGCTGCCTCAGCAGCAGATCAATGCCTGCTTTAAGTCCAGTATTGAGAGGATTGTTAATAGCTTGTGAGTTGCAATGAGGTGGCAACATCTACAGTGAAGCGGACTAAACATAAAAACATGAAAGGGACTAATCACTACTAAAATGTCACAGAACATGCAGTATACATCCTTTCCTACAGTAGGCTATTCCTAATAGCACATTCAAAGGGGGGCTCCTAATGGGCAAATTCTCTGATATGGCTCTGCTTTAGAGTAATGAAGCTTGGTGTGAGACTACTTCCATCGTGGGCTCACGGAAGGAGCAAGTCGATAAGGTGCTCCGTCAGAAGATTGCTGCCTTACTTTCACCTACACAAATACTTTGTGTCATTCAGTTCGACGACAAACACCGCAGAGTGTTTGTGAACATTTCATTTGTTTTTCCTTCGTGTAAATACTACATTTATTTCCCCCCCAGACATATCCTCTGCTGGTGAAAACAAACGGCACTTTTCAAGGGGAATGTTTCTCTAAAACCACAATCACAGGACCTCCAAGTAACAAATTCTGAAAACACATAGGCTATACAGTAGATATAAATCTCATGAGTTTAACTGTACAAGCTTTAGGCTACACGCTGAAAAGGGAGGGACACATAAGAACCCTTAATGCTTAACATTGAAAACAAATATAAGGCATTTCATAATTCCTTTTATCCGCATACATCACTGACAGCAGGTCTAAATATTTTTGAGAAAACATTTCATTCAAGGAGGAAGAGGATGCATATACATCTACACATGCAAATGAACATGTCTACCGGCTATAAACCAGAATTCAAGGAATTAGGTCTAAGTCCAAAACTACAATACCATCAAAAGTCCATCCATAAAGAAGAAGAAAAAACAAAAAAAGCACCTACTCATATCTATCAGTCAACTTGTGCACGGTCCATTCTCTGAGCAGGCAGCTTTTTAAAGTCGGATATTGATCACAGTTTTTTTTTTTTTTAAAGAATGGAATATCACACACTCCACTATCAAACACCGCCTCTCTGAACGCAAACAAGAGGACCACTGAAAATCCTTCATTTGCTACAGACGAGTGACTTTTGGTGTTCACAACAAAAAAAGAAAAAAAAAAAAGAAAAAAAAAGAGCATATTAAATAATTCTTTTTTTTTTCAACTGAGGAAGCAATGATAAACAAAAGGTTATTGCACTTTTATCTTTTGTCTATTTCAAACGAGGTCAGCTTGAGAGAAGAAGATGATTCATGCCTTAATGTTGTAATAAGACAACAAAATGTTACGTCACTTCTATTAGTATGATCACACCGTTATTAACACTGCACACAGCTACTACTGCAACCCTACTTGTGGTCAGTCTACCCTAAAAAAATAATAATAATAATAACACAAAACAAATCTCCACAATCAAAAACTTTTTTTTTTTTCGCAACACAGTCACAACAAACAGCTTGCCTAAATGTAGTCACTTGATCTTGAACGCAGGTACCGCATCGTTTCACAACTCGGTTCGGATTGTGAAAGTTTTTACTAATCGTCGATGAATATACCCATAAAAATAAAATACAGTTTTTTTAGAAGAACAATCAGAAGAAGCTCTGAAATTCCAACTTTCTACAGTTAATGTGTTACTGACAATCAAACCTCATGTTTTCTGCACTTTAGAGGAGTCAGATGTTTTTTTTCCCCTCCTCACGTCTGCGCCTAAATTTGGTCTATAGGCTCCTTCACTCCGTGGTGTTTAGGAGAGCCAACTGAGCC
The DNA here is from genome assembly GCF_027409825.1 of Scomber japonicus. Classification (NCBI taxonomy): domain Eukaryota; kingdom Metazoa; phylum Chordata; class Actinopteri; order Scombriformes; family Scombridae; genus Scomber; species Scomber japonicus. Next base: position 25,235,461 of record NC_070581.1, on the reverse strand, counting down.
CCGTGGTGCCTTCTTTGGATTTGTGCTTTCATACCATTGATCCCCTTTCCCTTCAAAATGTTTGATGTGCCCTAAATCGCATCAGTAATGTGCAATTTATTCTGCCACCCTAAAGGGAGCACTCAGTCACTGGAAATGCATCATGAAAATCCAGATACAGAAGGAGGAGTTATTTAGGCTTTTCAAAATAAAATAAAAAAAAAAGAATAAGAAAGAAAAAATACTTAGATCACGTAGGGTTGAAATGATCATCTCAGAGGGAATATGAGCCTATCTACTGTAGTCGTTCAGTGTAATTTCTTTTTTTCCCATTATAAGGCTTCTGGGAAATACAAATGGAAGACCGTACCTTTCGGTAGTAACAAATAAAAGGCACCAAGCCACCACTGTGCTCGATATTACACAGGTCCTATTGGTGGGGGGAATTAATAACCAAGTGTTCAGGCAGGGAAGGCGGTCAAACTAGCATTAGTCATACAGTAAAATTGTATTGTTTTGACTTGCAGAGGTAAAGTTAAAATAGCTACCTTCATTTCCCACCTTGAAATTAGACCGTACCCTTCATGACTGCATCTTATACGTACATATAAGATCCAGTCATGTGTGTACCTTATATATGACTTGCACCAGGTAACAGACTCATCTGTTGCTCGTTGTAATGAAAAACATGTTCAAACAAGGTAACTATGCTCTTCCGGACTTAAAAAAAGGGACTTGTGCATGTTTTAGGATCGACATGCATATTGAAAAGTCACTCATACACACGCGCACACACTCACACACACACAATAAAGAGAGAAATCTACACGACTGGCATCAGGAAAACAAGAAGAAATCACAGGAGGATCAATGTCAGCGTCGTCACACAAAAGATCATTGATGAGGTAAAACTGCAGGTCCAATAAAAAGTACAAAGTGCAGTTGGCTGCCCCTTTGTAAAGGTAGGAAACATGAGATATCCGCCGACACTAATCTAACACTTCAGCGTAGATACATTTCTGATTTAGGCTGGTTTAAGCAGAATTACACTACCCCACGACAAGATGGATCACAAGATTTTAACTCTTTGTTAGCATAGCTGTACAAGCATTTTTCATAAGAACTTCCTTTCCGTCTGAATTTTTTTTTTTTTTTTTTTTTTTGAGGTACACCACTTTAATCCCCCAGTGTCATTTGGCTCTGGATAGCAGAGAAGCCAAAGTTGATTGTTTACGAGTGAATTCTGAATTCATTCATTCATTCACAGTGGCAAATATGGCGTTATCCTAACCTCTCAGAACAATCTCTGCACCATGGCAACCTTGAGCTATGTGCTACCTCAATTGATTCGTGTGCTTCTCGACACCTGCTGATGTCTGTAAGGACTAAATGAGCCAAAATTGTTTTTTTTGTTATTTTTTAAAATAAGCGATCTAACCAAGTAGCATAACTCTACAGAGGTGATGCGACTTTATCAACAGGTACTGCCAGGTTTCATTTTCCTTTTTTTTCAGCTTTTAAGGCAAAAGGTTCAACAGTGGATCAGAGAGTTGAATTGAAATTTGCCATTTATCAGCGTTACTTCAAGTAAGAACCGAGACATCCATTGAGGCAAATCAATTCTATACTGTACACCATGCTTCTTTTTTTTTTTCTTTTTTGGACATCAAAAACTCATTTCTTTATTTTATTCCTGGTAACACACACACACACACACACACACACACACACACACACACACACACACACTCACACTCACACTCACGCACACACACTTTATAAACCATCTTGTTAAACAAACACACAACCTAGGGATTGCTTTGCCAATACCAAAGGGACTAGCTATGTTATTCAAAAAAAAAAAAAAAAAAAGTCCAATTATAAAATAGACTTCTACCAACACCAATTTTTTAACAGAATACTTGCATTTTGAGTGATAATATTCCATGCAAATATTTATAGTTTTTTTTTCCTTTGACTAATATAATTGGCGAGCAGACATGCAGCTCCTAACACAAAACTGTAATAATCCTGCCTACGTCTGAATAAGTTACTGACCAAGTAAAATGATTTATGTCTAAAGGCAAATAAAGGTTTCTATGGCACTAAATGGGTGTAGCTTAGGTGCATTTTTGTCAAATATAGGCTATTTACGAGTATGTGTGATCATATCTACTGTAGACCTTTTTGTCCCTCTTGTTTAACTGTGCTGTAAGGCAATCTCAATGAAATGGATGAACATGTGTGTTAATATTCGTCTTTAACTCCTTGTCCTCTGTTCACCTTGTAGGCTACACTCCACACAAATATATATAGATATATGTATAGAGAAAGAAGAGTGATATTTTACAACAGCAGGCCTATACTCCCGACACTAATGCCAAAAAAAAAAAAAACCCTAATCCAGCCTCTCAATGCAGGAAGACTACTACACATACTGTATAATATGTAGAGAAGTAGGTTATTACATGCTACCTGTATAATCATATCTATGCAAGACAAATGAAGAGCAACAGTTTTAAAGTCAGGAGAAAGCAAATTGTCCTGCTCCAAACTGACCCTACATTCATTTCAGTCAGAAAAATTCATGGCTCAGATTTGATGGTCAGACTGTAAACTGCTTGAACATATGCATAAATCCATTGCTGCTTTACTAAGAGGTTTGGTTTTTTTTTCTCCCCCACCTTGCCACACATTTTGGCAAACAGGCCTTAATTGTGACCAAAGATTATAACATCCAACCCGCATTTTAAAATCTTCCATTGGCATTTATTATGCTATGATTTACTGAATTGGCCTAAAATGGATGGCAGTGCAATATTTGTGCTGCACACGATTACACACACTCTCTATTGCTACAATTGGACCTTTCATTGCTTTCGGTTTCTGACTAGAGATATATATATATATTTATGTATATATGGTATATGCTCCGCTTGTTTCATCGTCACTATGTCAAAAATTGTGATGTAGCTCCATGCACAATCGCTCAGTTATATCAGGTACACACACACACACACACACACACACACACACACACACACACACACACACATATACATACATACATACATACACGCGCACACATAAAAAGCATGTATAAGAATACTGTGATACAACAAAAGGATTCAGTTACAACTTGTGTAGTTGAAAAAAGAGGGGCAATGGCTCCATTTACTGGTAAGATAAGGACATCACGAGAGAGAGAGAGAGAGAGAGAGAAATCCCTGCCTGAACAGACTGGTCTGACAGCACCTACAGATGGCAGAGTGAGTATGAAGAGTATTTTTAGGAGCCTGCCTGAGGTGTCTGTTGGATCACTGGACTGACTTTAAGTGACTTAGGCCAGAGTCTGTATTGTTAAACACAGTAGGCTGGGTAATGTAACCTTGTCACTTTTGTTGGACCGTCTGGCCCAGAAATAGATGCCCCCAAAAAAAAAAAAAAGTCAGTGGGCAGTGGACACTGTCCCAAAGTGCTTAGAGACACTTGTTTTTGTTGTTGTTGTTTTAAATTAATGCATTGAGTACAATTTTTGTTGCAGCCTTTGCTTCGTCTCTTGCAACCCGACCTTCCTGTATTCAGCAGCAACACACATGCATGTAAACATAAGTACATACATTACATCTGCTCTATTTTGCACACTTAGAACCTGAATGTACTAAAGTGCGTGCTTGACTATCTAATTAAGTGCTGTGGGATTCAGGTTTTAAAAAAGGAATTAAATTATGGAACATCTCATCCCCCCAAAAAACACAACAAAAAACAAAAAAAAAACAACAACAACAAAAAAAAAAGGTAGACATATTTATCCTGCTGAGATCTGATTGGATTAATAAATTCTGTCTGCTGCTCCAGCACAGATCCTGAGATTACAAAAAAATAATTAAAATGTACCTATCCCTAATATTAATAACCGTTCTCCTGACAAGAAAATCAAAAAATGGATCAAGAGAACAAAGGCTGGGGGGTCACCAATTAGTTTCATTTCAATTCAGTCAAGTTATGGAGGTCAATTGAAATGCAAACTCCGAATCTAACGACATCAAATCGGTGCTCTGTAACGGCATTCATGTCAGTTTTAGTATATCAAGTAAAATACAACAATGCGAAAGACTGTTTTTTTCTTTTTGTAAAAAGGGGAGGTGGGGGGCGTGGGGGGCATGGCAATTAACGACAAAGCCTAGTCTAGGTCCTCATCTCTCATCCAGTCAACTAATGTGTGCAATTGTGCCACTTCATTACCAGTGGATATGAAGTTTATCACGCCAATGAAAACAATCTGACTCAGTGTAATTTAACCATCGGCGGATGGTCAAAAAAAAAAAAAAAAAAAAAAAAAAAAACACGACAAAATAGCATAGATATAACATCGAAAAGTCACAAACAGCTCTAGTGGTCCGATACAATCATCTTTAGTATGCTTAGTACCAGAAATGGGATGAGGAGACAACAAAATGAACACCAAAAAAGCACATATTTGGATTTCTGCTATTCCTGAAATCTAAACAACAACAGGTATTGGCCTAAGCAAAGATCCCTCTCCCTTTCCTCTTAGCCCTATTTATACTTCTGTAAGGGAAATCAAGTCCCTGGTCATTGATAGTGCCAACACATATAAAAAGGTTATTATATGCTGGGCAATGCTTTTTTTTTTTTGTTTCTTTTTTTTCTCCCCACTAGATACTAATGGTGCAACTGTGGTTCAATGCTGTTGCTTTCAAATATAGGTGGAAACATAAATCAGTCTCAGGGCTCCTCATACTCTGCCATTACGCTATCCAACTGAAATGATGTGTTACGGAAGGCATGGGTCAAAAGGCATTTCATGAGATGCCATAAAGGCAATCCAGTGCATTTGTGTTGACACTGACAGTAAAATGCCCGGCACACACAGAGCCATTCGTTTAGTCTTTAGGTAAATTTTTTTTTCATGAAATATTAAAAAGAAGGAAGAAAAAAAAAAAATTAAAATAAAACAAAAAAAACAAATTAAACACATTCCAGGGAAACAAAAGCCCTTGTGACAGTGATTGTCTATTCAATAACGTTAAACAAAAAAAAGGCCAAAAAAAGAAAATATTGCTTGAAAACTGCCCAATAAAAATAGCAGACAATACTCTTTAGCTGTTCAAATTGATGACCACCGAGAAGTTGAAATATATATATTTGTATATATATATATTTATATATAGCTATTAGATGTTTTAAGACTACTTCACCAGCTACGAGTAATACTCCTTTAGTGAGAGCTTGTTAAAACCGCGACGCTGATGGCCAGTTCAACTTCAGAATTTAGAAACACAAAAAGAACATAATCGTGCCTAAAAGAACAAAAAAAAAAAAAAAATTGGATTGCTCCCTTTTTTTTTTTTTTTTGATAATTAGGCCACTCTAATTCTGAAATCTTCTCCAAAAAAGGAAAGAAAGCTAAAGAAAAACCACTGTTAAAGAGATGGGAAATAAATTGAAATGGCTTGTTCATTTATGTGCTCAGATATATGATGCTTTGATGAGGTGTTGTTGGCAGATATTACTAGTAAAGCCTTCATCTAGAAATAAACAAGGCCTCAGTCAGTCACTATCCTACAGTAGTTCTCTAGTCCTACAAAAAGAGAACATTAGGCCTACGGACCCTGGGTGAAGATGAAGCAGCTGCTAAACGAGTTGACGAGGTATATCAAGATCTATTGTCTTTCTCTATACAGTACAGTTCATCTCAAATAAATAATTTATAGCCATAGTAGTGTTGATCAACTTTGGTCATAACTTATATGCTTAGAAACATTCTAGCTTAACAAACACTTATTTAGCATCTTTAAAACAATTAAGTCAGCATTAAGAACAAATTGATGTTACAACGCTGACCAGCGCATGGCCCTCCTTTGGAAGGAGACACGCTAATGTATTCAGCAGCATTATCCAAATTATCTTAAAATGCCAAACGATTCTAGGCCGTACATTTAAAGTACACTATGGAATTAACATCTTTGTGACCCTTTTCCAAATTTTCGGATTGTACTGTAGTACACAAGCATTGCACTCTTAAGCAAAAAAATTTAGATTTTTTTTTTCTTTCCCTTGTGTGGTTCCTTCATAAAAATCTAGGCTAACGGACATTTAAAAAACAAAAACAAAAAAGGAAAAAAAAAAAAAAAAAAGAGAAAAAAAAAATCTCAACAAACAAAGAAACTCTTTGATCATTCTTTTGGGAAGGCTGTTCCTCTACAAGGTCACCACAACTGATTAAACATGATATGACGTTTATATTGAATGATATGAAGAGAAAAGACAAGTCGAGGATACAGAGATTTCCATGCTCTTAGATGTCGGTTATATAATTATGTTCAACATGGTTTTAAAGGGTTAAATGATTTTTAGAGATGGCCAGATTGCTAGTGTTTGTTTTCGGATGCCACACTTCATCTGAGTGACCTTGTAGAGCAGTCAGCCTCTATGTATTAAGCACTACTAGGAGATGGAGGAATGGGATCTAATTGCATATTAGGTTTGACTGCACCTCAAGAGAAGACCAAACACTCACGCACACACAGACGCACAAACACATACATACACAGAGAACAGACATGTGGGCGGGTGCTCTCCTGGTCCTCTGGGCCATGTTAAAGGGAGTCGCCCCCTGGTGGTGATGATGGTGATAGCAGCTGACTGAGCGGGGGGGGCCACAAAAGACCTCACTCAGACAGACACCCGTCCAGGCCAACCGGTGCACCGTGACGGTCTTTGACGTAGCCGTTGTGGAGGCCGTTGCTGGGCAAGGGGGCGCAGGCGGCGGTGATGCCGCAGTGCTTCAGCAAGTTGAGACCCGGGGAGGGGGAGACGGTGGGAGAGGAGCAGGAGCAGGAGGAAGGGTCCCGCTGGGGGAAAGGCTTCATGGTAGAGAGGATCAGAGCCAGGCAGTCAGCCACGTCCTTGTTGGGAGCACAGGCCAGAGCTGGAGTGTGGCCTGGTGGACGGGAGAGTTCACATTAGCACAAAAGATAAAGCTTCAAAATCACGTGAATTATAACTTTTAAATAATCATTCTTAAAAAGGTTTTTGCTTGTTTAAACACATTTACCATAAATATAGACACCCCATTCTTAAACTCTGATATCAGAAAATCTAACTCAAAGATTAGACAGCAATAAAAATATGGTTGTTTCTTTGATACAAATGTTGTCTGGCATTCGTCTTCAAAGAAGCCAACAAGCACAAGAACACAGATGACTTAACATTTTGCTTTCAAATTTACTCCCACACATTAACTTGAAAGCTCACATGGCTTTTATTTGTAATTGATCATTTATCCCCATGAGTTTCAGGTCTTCACAAGTTCATTTTCACAGCAAATGGCTATGTAGAAGGTAGCAAAATATATTCAACATCTAAAACTACATTATGAAGTGTGGTGAGGAATGGTTAGCAGAAAAAAATCCACATAAACAGAGCTCATATAGTTAACTCACCTTCCTCATCCACAGCCAGCACAGTGGCTCCTCTACTCAGCAGTGCCTGCACCACCGTAGCCAGGCCATTACGTGCTGCAAGATGGAGCGGCCTGGAGGAGAACGAGGGACAGTATGAGACACAGCTGGCAAAGTATTCACCAACTAATCTGCTACTCTAACATTAGAACATGTGGAGAATAACCTAAACCTAAGATCCAGCTGATAAGTAGTGAACAGATATAAATAAATTAAATTGATTGGTTATAGTAAGAAAAGCACAGATCTTAACCCTCCTGTTGTCCTCAGGTCAAGGAAGGAAGAAAGGAGGGAAGGAATGATGAAGGAGGGAGGGAGAGAAGGAAGGAAGGAAGGAAGTGAGGAAATAAGTATGGAAGGAGGAGGGGGCAAAGAAAGAGGGAAGCAGGGGAAGAACGAAGAAAAAAGAAAGAGGGAGGTTGGAAGGAAAGAAGGAACAGAGATGGGGTCAATTTGACCCGGGAGGACAACAGGAGGGTTAATAATCACATTAACGGTGGCTTTGTTCAGGTTCAGCCATCATTTATTTTTTTATGTAACCTGTGCTTTTCATACTGTGACATGTCAAAAAGGCTTTAAGTGTTGTGTGTGTGTAAATAAACATGTCTCCAATAAAGTCAAATACTGCATGATTAAAAAAGAAGATTTAAAACATACATTATTACTAACATTACCCCCCAAAAAGACACTAGAACTTCCATTACAGTATTTCTGAGACTGTTGGCCTCAAAAATTTAGCCTTGCAATCCTCTAAAAACAACCCCAGATAAAACAATATGCTCTTTGTCCTCTTATTTGTTTTTTTGCTTAGAAATGTACTGGATTCTCACATTTGCAGAGCACTGTTGGTGGCATTTATAAGAGTGGGACTGTGAATCTCTCCCAGAATCAGCAGGGCACACATCTCATGAGCCTGAGGGATGAAACACAAAGTCAGTAAAGAAATACAATTGTTTTTTTTTTTGTTTAATATATAATAAATTATTACAGAGAAACTATTTGCTTAGGTGCAGAGGTGCTTTATGATACTGTGAATGATTATGATGTGTACCTTTCTGCAGGCCAGGTGCAGGGCAGTGTTCCTGTTCTCATCCAGCAGTGTCAGGTCAGCCTTGGCCCGGTGAAGAAGGATGGCTGAACAACACAAAAACACACAAAAACACATTTATTTCCTGAGACTAAACATGTTGCTATTTGGCCATTACAGTCAGGTGAGATGCAAAACAGACCTATTCAAGACTAGTGTGAGACATGCAGCTCTGTATTCTGAAGAAAAACACGTTGCTCTGAAGAATCTCTGAGAAATAACACATTGAAATGATATATATACAAAACCAGACAGAACATTCAATCAATGTATTTGATTCAACATTGATCGATCACCCAAAAGCAGACTTACCCACTGTGCCACTGTGTCCCTTATCAGCAGCTACCATCAGAGCAGAGCGTCCACTTTTGTCCACTGCATTGATCTCTGTCCCGTGGCGAAGCACCAGCTGAAGTCCTGCAACATCCTCAGCAAATGCAGCAGCATGCAGTGGGGTCCTACAGGCACAGACCGAGACAGACCAACCAATTATTGTTTGATCGGTGTTACAGCTATAAATAGAAAAGGTCTGTGGGAGCTTTCGATGAGAACAGCTGACAAAACAGAAAACAGGAGGACGAACAGATGCAGGTAATAAATCTGACATTAAAAAAAGTGTTCTGCAGTCTCACCTTCCTTTGGCATCTCTGGTGTTAATCATGTGGACCCCAGCAGATTCAAGCAGCCTCTCTGCAGCACCGCTGTGGCCATTCATCCTACGAGCAAAAACAGCCGAGCTTGTTAATGAAATGATGGCTTTATCTAAACCTACAGAAGGTTGTTTTTTTTCTTTGAGGAAAAAGGTAAGTAGTTGTGACACACTGACACACAAGACGAGAAGTTAATACTCACAGAGCACAGTGCAGGGGGGTGAAAGGGTTTCCCTCTTCATGGATAAATGTTTTAAATTCAAGTAAAACCTCCAAACAGTCTTCATGCCCTGAGAACAAACACACTCAGCATCATAAACAACAGATGTTACAGTGATTAATTACAACATTTATGCTCGGGGATCAGGCAATTTCCACTCAATCAAACTGAGCAAACCTTTGTAAGCAGCCCAGTGTAATGGGGTGTATTGTTTGTTGTCCAGCAATTTATCTTGTGGGTCTGTTGCCATGGCGGCCTGCACCAGACTGGCCAGGATCTCCGTGTGGCCTCTGGATGCTGCGTAGTGCAGCGGTGTCCTACCCTGGATGTCCCGACACAGTGTAGAAGCTTTGTGCTCCAGCAGGGCTGTCACACAGTCGTCATGGCCCAACACCGCCTAAAAAAAACAAAAAAAAAACACCAAGGAGCGATGAGATCATTTCAATCTACACTAATTTAAACAACAAAATATGATCACAAATTCTTTACTATAGACAGTTATGTATTTTGCTCCTGGATTACAGCAGTATTAATTAGATCTGCAATACTTTCCTGGAAAAGGACTGAGTCTATTCCTAGATCAAGAATGTTATTCACTTATGAATCATCCCTGGACCTCATATTTGTTTTTTTTCCCTGTGTTCGGTATTTGTTTTTTGTTTTGCTCTTTTTAGTTTCTGTATTTAAAGCTTGAATTATGTCTCTTAATAAAAAGTAAAAAAGAAAGAAAGAATGCTATTTAATAGATGCTGAATCTTAATTGAGATTTCTTAAAATCTAAGATCACGATCAAACTGGCCACCAAGTACACCTGGGCTCTGTTGATTTGAACATTAAGACTCCTGAGCAGATGGCACTATTAGAGATAGTAATATTGGATTGGATTGATCTAATATTTTCCAACTTCTTTGGACCGATTGCTGGGGTACCAGCTATTCCTTATTGTAGAGACAGTCTCAGCTGCTCCTAAATAGTGAATGGAGAAATGTCCGGCTTCTAAGTCTCCTGAGTGTTGCTGCTGTGGTGGTTGTAAATTTGTTTTCATTTTTAAAGACATGCAGAAAATGATTTATGTGTGCATAAAATATATACATATTTCCTTTGAGGCATTACAAACACACTCTCCCCTAATATATAAAGGCACCTGATGTTTTTAGAAATCTAAAATTCTCCCAAAAACTCTTCAATCCCACTAGTGTACATAAGCTGGGGTGTGTGGGCTACGTACAGTGTTTCCCCTATAATTATACAAGCCTGGCGAGCTGCCAGGCCGATGAGATCCTGTCAAAAAAAAGTGGGGGTGGTGGGCAAGTCATGTAATCGGTGCATGTCTGAACATCGTGCATCACTGGTAACAGCTTTATACATATACCAACATCTTCAGAAGCCTCATGTGTTTTGGAAACAAGTGCTGTGGACCAATGAAGTTAAAATAAAGCTCTTTGGCCTCAATCACAATCAATCAGCAAAGGTATGTTTGTTTAAAAAAGGAGCAGCATTTCATGAAAAGAACACCTTCAAATTGTTAAACATGGGGGTGGATCTATCGTGCTTTTCGGTTGTGTTGCAGCCAGTGGCACAGGAAGCGTTGCAGGGGTGGAGGGACGAATGGATTCAACTAAATAACAGAAAATAATTCTGGATGCAAACATCAGAGCATCTGTAAAAAAAGCTGAAGCTGAAAAGAGGACAGCTTCTACCTCAGGATGATGGTCTTAAACATACCTCAACATCCAAAGAGACACAAGCTGAAGGTTTAGGAATAACCCTCACCATCATCTGTTTTTAACATAACTGAAAATCTGAAAAGCCAGAATATGAAAATTGAAACAGACTTTTATCCGTCTGCATAAAGTGTTTGCAAGCTGTGATACAGAAGGTGTTGATAAGTATTGACTACGTAGGCTGCCCAAACATGTGCTGATCCCACAGCTGATTTTGTTAAATCTATGACATAAAAAGTAACTCCATTAATGTTTGCTGAAAATGTGGCGTTTTATGTTCCGTGTCAGGGTTATAGTTGTGGTGTGGACGCTGCCATCCACATGAATTAGAACGACTTTTAAAACTATGTATTTATAGTTATAGTTGAAGTTCTTGGTGTGGACAGGCCTTAATAATCCACAAGTAAATTGGGGTTTCTCATACAACACACTGCTTCTTCACTTTATTATTGTTACCTGTCTGAGCATCCGGAGCATCCTAACCCTAACACTGTTTGAGTCCTTTTGGGTCCTGCTGGGTTTTTTTGTGCACTTTGAATGATGTAGATTTAAGTTTTAGCAGGCATTCAGCACCGGTGCACACACTGACTGAACATTAATATAAATCACTGTAAATGTGAGCAGGAATTATAAGTGATAGCTTTGCATGCAACTATGCACAATGCCCGCATTCTACACTGAAACTCAGGCCCTGCATGTGCTGCAGAGGCTGTTTACAACATTATTTGTCAAGTGCCACAACTTTTGCATACAGCTATATTAGTCAAAGTGACCAAACCACAACAGTTACTTTCATACTTCAACTACATCAAGCTGACAATACTTTTATGCTCTTTTGCTTGAATGCAGGACTGTTACTTGTAATGGAGTATTTTCACACTGCAGTATTGGTACTTTTACTTCAGTCGATGATCTGAACACTTCTTCCACCTCAACATTAAAGCTGGATAAGATCCAGAGACAGTCAGTCCTGCAGCTCCTCCACGCTGCACCAGTCAGTGCTGCTGCTGCTGCTGCCTGTTTCTATCATGGAGGAGAACTAAAGCTGCTCATGTTAACTACTGACAACAAAATAAATTCAGTTAATCTACACTGTTTGATCTGCGGTGTTATGGAGATTTAAATAAAGCTGACAGTTAATATTTCCTTGCAAGCTGCCGCATTCAAAGCCATCACTACAACAATAACACTGAGAATGGATTTAGCGCCGAATCTTTCTCAGGACATTATGCAGGAAAAAGCAGGGAGAAATATAAGCCATATAGATTAATCTTGCAGTTTAACTTCATGCATTAAACCCCTTTTTCCTCTTCGCCTGGCAGCCACATCCTCATACATGAGTCCAGCAGCACAAAGCTAGCCAGCTAATCAGAAAGGAACTGCTTGGTTACGCATATAAATAACACAGGAGTAGAAATCCTCCGGGTGCCTCCATTTCGCTGCTTTTTAAATAGCAGACTTGGTGATAACATCTACCAGCAAGAAGCGTGTTTACTGGACAAGCAGTTTGACAGTTCATTGGGCATTTAGTCAATGGTTTGCATCACATTCGTATAATTAAAGTACCATTTTATTGGCATGTCATATTGACAGAAATGTTCATTCTGATATGACTGAGATTTAATTTTAAAGACTTAATCTCCTGACACCAATGATGTGCCGATATCATTTTTATGCCTAAAATTAAATGTTTTAATTAAAAAAAAGGAAAAAAAGGGGAATTTTAATCTTCATTTCATTCGCCTCTTCATTTTTTACTCCTTTAATAACGCAGCTTTACAATTGAGGTTTTTAAAACAGGTACCTATGAGCGAGAACAAAGGTTAAAATACCGCTCATGTGCATATAATAAAAGCACCATTTTATTGGCTTGTCATATCCAAAATCTAAGATGATATGTGGTCTCATATTATGATATAATATCAATATACTGCCCAGCGCTAAGTGCTTGTGTGACTTCTACTGAATAATCTAACACTTGCACTTTACCCACCAATTATTCTTGAATGGATTTTGTCCTGCTGCTAATTACTCTTGTATTAAAGCTGCAGCCACAGTACAGTGCAGTGGTGTGTTGGACCTACCCCTCTGTGCAAAGATGTGCTGCTCCTCTTGTCCTTGGCATCTGGCAAGGCACCCTTCTCCAACAGGTAGTGAACACAGTCAGTGTGACCTCCCAGAACAGCTAACATCAGAGGGGTCCTGAGGGGCACAGAAGTGACAATAAAGAAGTGTTCTATCCCCTCCACTGTGGGCTCATTGATCAAAACAGCTGAATATACAAAGTGAAGCCATTCTCTGCAGAATAAACAACTTGTAGTAGTAACACAAAGAGAACCACTCACTGGCCAAATTTGTCTGCGACGTTGGTGAGATCCCCCTCCTCCCCGTAGTCAATCATCATGCGCAGGCAGTCAGAGTGACCATTGGCAGCTGTTATGAAACAAGGATTCCTTTTAAAATATGCATTTATCTATATCATGTTATTTACTCTATCTGGGTGGTATGAAATCTTCCAGCGGGGGTTAGCAGCATACCTGCAACATGAATTGGAGTCCACATGAGACGGTTGTCATTGAGGAGACAGGAAGCCCCCTGAGCCAACAGCACCTCCACACAGCGGGCGTAGCCTTTCTGGGCGGCCAAGTAGAGCACAGAACGGCCTGCGGCGTCCTGCATGTCCACATAGGCTGCAGTTTCTGTCAGCACACGCAGAGCCTGCCAGTGACCCTTATCAGCCTGAGGGAGCAGAGGAAGAGAGTCACAACTTTGCATTCGGTCAAGATTAAGAGGCTGATTAGAATCACTGACAAAGCAGATAGTTGTTAAAAATGTGAAACATTTACAGCAAGATGCAGAGGACTGACTGGTATACTGCTCTCTATGTCTCCTAGTGCATTAAAGGACATCTCCAGGAGCTGAAAAACATGAACCACAATGATGGATTTAGTGTTACTGAAACAAAACTACACATATTAATATCAATTAACACTTCCTTTACAAGATGTATGAAGTGTGACATTTGTGACACGTGATGTTCGTGATTTAAGAGAGTAACGTACCAGCTCCAGGTTTTGTTTGTTGCCATGGTAAGCTGCATAGTGAACAGCACTGTAACCCTTTGAGTTGACCATCGATGGATCAGCACCATTGTCCAAAAGATGCTCCAAGCAGCTGTTGTTAGAAGACAACATATGGATGAAGAGAAAGGGGGAGGAAAGTGGCAATTAATTTGTTTTTCCCGCAAGCAAACATTGTTTCAGTTCATTGAATCATAAGCCTTAATCACATTACAGCCATGGAAAAACTCACAAGTATGATTCCTTGGCCTCATCCTCATCATTCTGATGGTTCCCAGAAAAATGACGATCAACTCTAAAAAAAGGAGAGAAATTACTGGGTGTGTGATTTCACTATGGAGCCAAATATTTAGAGCATTTATGCATTCATGAAACTTTATTTTAACATTCTGTGAACTAAACAGACTAAAGAATTGAGAAATACACCGCAGGAGGGTAAAAGAAACACAAATTTCAAAATCCACCAACCAAACTGACAGTTTTACAAGTCAATCTGTGTTCTGTAACAATGGTTGACTTTCTGCCAGACTTGGAACAGTCTCGGACTTCGAACATTTTGTGGCTTGTGTTCCTTCTCCCGTTTCTGGGAGAGAACACATAAGGAGAGAGGTTTTGTCCCAACCTGCTGAAGGCTTGGGAGGCGGCAGAGTAGTGCAGGGGAGTACAGCCTGTCTGGTCAGGCTCGTTGACCTCAGCGCCAGCGCTCACCAGGGTCACAGTGCACTGGTACCTCCCATTAGCAGCCGCATAGTGCAACGGAGTCCTAAGGCGAGGAGGGAGAGAATACAGTTAACCTTTAGTTCAGCTGCACAGACATGTTGTTACAGCATCAGTAAAAAACTAAACAAAAGGTGACACTCACCTTCCCATTATGTCCCTCTTATTCAAGTCGGTACCGCTACTTAAGAGCAAGTTCAGACATTCAACATTTCTGTGGGAAAAAAAAAGATGACCAGGGAGAGGAAATTAAGTTGGAGCAACAGATGCCATGTGACAGAAGAATATTTTAAGCAAATGCAAAGCAGATTCTGCATCCTACCCTCCAGAGGCAGCAGCGTGTAGACAGGTCCTCCCAAAGTTGTCAGGGGTGTTTATGTCAAACCCAGCAGATAGTACGTGCTCCTTACTCATGGATGAAACTATACTATACAGCTGACCTGTAGGGTAATGAAAAAAAAGGGGGTGAGGGTAACAGCTTTGCCCAAGTGTAAATACAAATATGGGAGGACATAGTTAATCAGAGACAAACCTGAGGAGAGTAACTTGCGACAACAGTCTGAAAACCCGTACAGCACAGCTAAGTGCAAGGGGAACATTCCGTGGATCCCACGTCTGGAAAACCAAAATAAGGGCGTTAGAAGCCAAATGGTCGATATCACGAATGTTAACCCCACTTAAACCCGACAGTATCACAGCATTAAGCAAAACCAAAACCACTTGGAGGCTTTTTCAATACCTGGCTGTGTCTGCTCCGTTGGTCATCAGAGTGCTGATCAGAAGTTCATGGCCGTACTTAGCAGCAACGTGGAGAGGAGTATTGCCATACTTATCCACACAATCAATCTCCCCACCTGATGGAAAGTGAAGAAGAGAGAATGAATCAAAGAGCCTTTACGAGAAGAGAAAATCCTGCACCATCAAATTGTTAGCAATAAGTGAGACAGCACAGTCATGGTTACCGTTTTGGATGAGGATCTGAGAGCGTGTGAAGCGTCCGTGAATGGCTGCCATGTGCAGGGGGCTCTTCCCTTCTTTGCTCTAGATAAAGGTGAATGAATCATCAGAATAATTCATTTTAAGTGTAGGTCAGAGATCATAAAAATACTGCTACAACAACAATATGTTTAGTTCAAATATCAACAATCTTTCTCCAGAATAATGTACTCTACCTTTAACAATCACCAGATTTCCTGATTATTAATAGCAGGAACAGAGAAAGGAAGTAAAACTATAATAAAATGCTTCAGGTAATTACATACCTGCTGGTTGACATCTGCCCCATTGTTGACCAGCAACTCCAGACAGAGGGCACCGTTGGTGGAGACGGCGGCCAAGTGCAGAGGGGTGTAGCCGCACTTGTTGGGCTGGTTAACATTAGCTCCGTGGTTCACCAGCTCGGTAGCAACAGCCTCCTGTCCCATGTAGCAAGCCACATGGAGCGCAGTGTTTCCAAAGCCATTGGGCTCATCAATCTGACACGGCAAAAGACAAACGTGACGTAAGAGTCAGACTGTGCCCTGAGCCTGAAAGGAAGGATTCTCAGAGATCTTAAAATAAGAGTCCTTTGATCAGAGGTCAGCTGCTGCCCACAATCAAAGACTAATTGTTAGTCCCTATGACATTTAATGACAACAGACAAGGAGAGGGGGGGTGGGTTACTTTTAAAATGTTCTGTTAATGAACTCACCTCAGTCCCCATCCTCAGGAGGTACTTTACAATTTCGATGTGACCACTTGCAGCAGCAGCGTGGAGAGGTGTGTAGCCCTGCTTATCCTTGCAGCATTTGTCTGCACTGCGAGACACCAGCAACTTCACAACCTCCACATACCCTACAGGACGCAACACAAAAAAAATAAACAGGAGAAAACATGTCAGCGTTATTTCTAGAACAAATTCTATTTATTTCCACAGATTCAATCCAATAACATCCACAAGCAGAGAGGTTTAAATAAATGAAACACAACCCTCAGTTCTATTTGGTTATTGTGGTGTCCTTTCGCCCACAGACTGTGACACAAGGACTTCTCCATGTTATTGCTTTTTGTTTAAGTAAAACTTGCTGTGAACAATAGGAGCTTTTACTGCTATCTGACAATGGGAATTTGTGTTGTGCAGCACTGGCAAGAGAATGAAACTCGCTTACCCAAGTAAGCAGCACAATGGATAGGCTGTCTCTCCCTCTTATCGATGGCACTCAGGTTGGCCCCTTTGTTCAGCAGCAGCTTCACCATCTATGAGACACATGAAATAGAAGTCATCATTTCAGGAATCTAAAAAAGAAAAACGGGAAGCGATAAAAAGAATAGATGAGCGATTGTGCCTCGTCTCACCTCCTGGAACCCGCTCTGAGCTGCGTGGTGCAGCGCAGTTCTGCCGGTGCGATCTGCCATGTTCAGGTTGCTCAGCTGGGTTAGCAGGGCCTCTGCGCAGCGTGTGGCACGGTTGGCAGCAGCCACATGCAGTGGTGTCTGCCAGAACTTGTCTCGTGCATTTGCCTCTGCTCCGCGCCTCAGCAGCAGACCCACTGCCCTCTGGGGAGAGGGAAGCAATAGCAAGTGCTTAAAGCATATATCATATCTGCGGTTTGCTGCATTTCTCATTGCAGTCAGTGCAATATTTTGGTGCATGAATCTAAATGAGATCTATAATCATTGTGGAGGAATACATAATAGAATTAGAGAGTGAAGTCATCAGACAGAGAGATAATTAGACTCTAAGAAATGACAGAAGAAGAGTTTATTGCTCACTTCATTCCTAGAGGCAGCCGCCCTGTGCAACGGGGTCAACCATACATGGTCTTTAGCATTTACACTGGCACCTGGAAGACAAAAAAATAAATAAAATCAACCATTATTGAAAATTAATCTTGCAGGTGAAAGGGCAATGCTGCTGAACTGGTCATGCAGGGGAATATTTGCTGGTGTAGTGACAAAGATTTAAGTATGCATCACATTTCTTTAACCCAGTAGAGGTTAAATTCTCACCCAGGGGTCAGGCATGCATGCAGCTCACTCACCTGATTCAATGAGGAGGTCCATTATATGGACATCACCCACACAGGCAGCAGCATGAAGTGGCGTACGGCGCTCTTGGTCCTGTGGGGATTAAAACATATAGTGCTTTAAATTTCCCTGTTTAACTGATAAGTACCTGGGGCCCCAAATCCTCCATGATCTGGCCCCCATTTTGCATTTAAACCTAAACGCACATCATGCATACATACATACCAGTGCATTGACATCCTCCTTTTTGTGCAATAATAGTTGAACTTCTTCAGCATTACGATTGAAGATGGCCTGGACCAGAGGAGGCTGCAACACACAAAATACCTGCTCAGTTAACGCTGCATTAAATCACGTTAAAGCTGATCCTGCAGCGACCATCACCGCTCCGTCTGACTCCACTGAGCGCGTCATTATCCCTCATTACGACGATTAACTACACGGTGAAATGGTTAAAACGATAAATAAGCATGCTAATTGTTATATCTGATGAGTTTACTGTAAATAAACCGAGTGCAGTGCTTGTTTTCCCTCCAGTAAATACACGGAGCCCTGGCTGAGGCCTGCAGCACAGGCCGTTGTCTTACGTCAGCTAGCTGAGCGGCGGTGGCTAACATTAGCTGGCCGTGACCCAGAACTGGGCCTGCACCGTAATAATGAGCACCGAGGATCACTAGCTGTAGGGGAGGTCTATCATTATGATGCCTGATATGCAATTAAAAAATAACATGCACGGTTTATCGGGTTAAAACCGAAAACAAGCAGTTCGGCGGTGAAGACGTAGTACGCTGCGCACAAGAGCAGGAATGTTCCCAGCAATTAGACTGCGCCACAAACACGGAGCGCTTTCCTTTCAGCGTACCTGGTCTACAATGTTGAGTACTCCCATCTCCCAAACTCAGCCAGGACGGAGCTCCTTCATGAGGATGAAACTTCGAGGTATATTGCGGTGCGCTACTGTGTCCACTTTTTTTTTCTTCAGACTGCACCCATAGCTGGCTGCAAACTGTCAGAAATGCGGTCTTGATCTGTCACTGTTGTTGTCTGTATCCGATGTCTGGTCTGACGAGTCTGGCTACGACGCTGCCGCTCCGCCTACAGGCGTGGCGGCGGCGCTCTGCTCCCCGCTGGGGGGGAAAGAGCGACACCGTGTGGCAGGAAGCCGCATAGCATGGTGCTCCTTTTTCTGTTAAATCTCTGCTATGACTATACAGTTTTAGACTAGCTTTTATTACACTTTATGTCTTTTAATTTAATTTTACTTTTCTTAAGTCTTTTTAATTTATTTTAACCTAGTTTTTTACTCTAACTTTTGAAAAACTTTTTTTTCTCTTATTTATTTCTTATTTACTTTTGTACCTATTTATTTATTTATTGTATTTACTTATTTTTATTTATTTATTTTTAAATTTTAACTTACTTTTTTCCCATAACATTGCAACATTTCAAAATATCATGACCTTAATGTTCTTCCTCTCAGTGTGACCCCAATAGTTCACCATACTTTACGCTGCAAAAGATGGAGGGAAATAAACATATGTTGTTATGATGGCACCAATTTTCTCTATGATGTAACTTTTTGGGGGGTTGTGGTGCATACACAATATTAAAGGGCAGGTTCACACTTTATCCAAGTCTGTCTTAAAACAATACTCAGGTGCCCAAGTGAACATTAAATCATGTTTTTCTTGCCACAATCATTCCTCATTGTGCTCATTGTGCTCATTGCTGTATACCTACTTTTACTAATTACTAATTTTTTTAATTAATATTTTTCATATTTTGTAAATAAATCATGAGTTATTTGGAGGATACATGGGTTTAAATGGGTTTATATTCTGGTCACTTTCACATATGTTTGATTCAATTTGATGCTGTAACAAGTGAATTTCCCCATTGTGGGAATAATAAAGTACAATCTAATCTAAAATAATCTAATCTGTAACCTATTACATTTCCAAAGTAACCTTCCTAACCCTGCATTTACTTGAAAATCACCTGAATTTAGATGTTGGTGCTTAATGGGTACACTTACCCTAACAGCTGAAAACATTTGTTGGACTTACTTTAATTAAGTAATTGAAATGTATTATAAATAAATCATGGCATGGGTTTAAATGGTGTCACAGTACCAATTAAGCTCCATGCCAGACATTTGACTTTTTTCATATCTTTATTTAGTTATTACATTTTAAATAAAGTAAAGTAAAGTAAAGTAAGTAGAGGATCTGAGTACTTCTTTCAGCACTGTTCAGAATGAAATAACATAAAATAAAATAATATAATAATAATGTTAGGTTAATTTACCCTCCAGTACAGCAGGGGGAAGCATTTCACCCCACAACCTTAAACTCAACCCTCAGACCCGAAGAAAGAACAGTTTGTCCCACCGGCGTTTATTTAGCAGCAGAAGGTCGTCCGCAGCTGGGCGGTATTTCACAAAAAAAACTCCAAAACCGAAACTAGCACAAATAATATAAAACTTTGCAGTACATTTGGGGGCTTGAGAGTTGGAGTGATGTGAGTATCACTGGGTAAAACAGAGGACCGCGGCTGCTCGTCGCGTTTGATCGGACTCGTTATGAAACCCTGCTAACCTCAGCTAGCTATCGTTAGCTAGCAGTGAGCTGTCGTAACTAAGGCTAGTAACGTTGACAACCGGCCGGAAGCTGCTGGTTAAATCAACCGGGCCATTCCTAGCAACCAGTCCTAGTTACCATTCCAAGTGGTAAGGAGCAGAAGGAAAGAGCGGGTTGTTGTATCTGGAGTGGAAACACCAGGACTCCGCTTCACAGAGACAGTCCAAAGGATCTGCCCCGGTTTGATGGCAGCCACGGCCGGTGCCCGGAGGTTACCCATGGGTGTGCGGACATTCAGTGACTATCTGCAGATTGCCGCTGTGGGCTCCTCTCGGTCGGCTCGGACAGCGGTGCCGAGAGGATGCATGAGACAAAGCATCAGGTGAGCCGGGACAAGGAGACACTGAGTCTGTTATTTTAAAGGTGTTACTGTGGTTTGAGAAGTGGGGGACACGCAAAACAGGGAGTCCTCCACCAAATAACTACTACTACATACATTTAGGGACTATGTTGTGAGACAAAATCCAGGAAGTAATGAAAGTATAGCACCTACCAAGACTGATCAAATCTGGACCGGATTATTTTAGAGAGGCTCAAAGTGTCTTTAAAACACAGTTTCAGAATTGTGAAAGTTTTATTCTGTTTGTGAAAATGCAATAAAGGCACATTTCACTGGACACTGTGCTTGAAGCAGCTTTGGAATTAGGTTTAAGTCCAAAACTACAATACCATCAAAAGTCCATCCGTAAAGAAGAAGGAAAAACAAAAAGCACATACTCATATCTATCAGTCAACTTGTGTACGGTCCATTCTCTGAGCAGGCAGCTTTTTTAAAACTGAGGAATCAATGATAAACAAAAGGTTATTACACTTTTATCTTTTGTCTATTTTCATATGTAGAAACTTTAGAACATGCAGGAATAGATGAAAAAACAGTGATCATGTGTGGAGGTGACACCATGCAGTTAAAAAATAATAATAAATGAAGGGGACACAAACAGGCATGTCCCCCCTGTCCGCAGTGTAAATTACACCCCAGTATTATTATACATGACAGACAGCAAGTCCTTTTAATGCATAGTGACTGACAGACTCTGTTGTTTCCTGTGGATCAAACGGTGTAAAAGAGGAAAAGGTCACTGGATAATGTTATCAGGGTAGTCATACTCATGTTTTCATGTGTAAACAGAGTGACAGGGCAGGAGGGTAAGTGACTGTTACACCCTGGTCGCTACTGTAATTTCACAGCTTACCCTTTATTACCACTAAGAAGGAAAGACTTCTTAGTGGTAAACCCTTACATACTGTTCATATTCTGACTCATAATTAGTCTCTACACCAATTCACATTCATAAATCTCACGTCAGTCATTAATAAATGGTTGATTAATCATTCAAAATCACTATATTTATGGTCCGGGAAAACATTTGAACACATTTGAATGCTGATTTTTGAATCAAATTTGTACATTTACGTATATAAAAATGTGTATCAGCTGCACACAAAAAACAACAACAACATGCATTTTATAAGCAGTTTTGAGCACCGTTGCATAGAATAGAAAGCTATGTTGTCATTATATTTGACCTATAATGAGATTTACAGGTGCCGCTGTACTGTGAGTCACATTAGGAAAAGTCAGGCTAAAAGAAATGTGTATAGGTGTTTTTTTTTCTTATAGCTCTCAAATGTAAAAATGGGTCCAAAGTTGACCCTAAACAATATGTAAGGGTTAAGTAGTAGTTGTAATAAAATATGTTGTAATGATTATTCTATGATATATATTTTACTATTATTGTTCTTATTCTTATTGCTGCTTTTCTATTCTACTGTCCACTTGCTGCTGTTGTAACGCAAATTTCCCCATTGTGGGACTAATAAAGGGATATCTTATGTTATTAAAGCCATTATCAATATCCAGTACTATCTTATCAACAGCCGATGATATTGGAGATACTATCACAAGGTGTTTAATTGGTTTGCCTAAAAAAAAAAGATAGTTTAGAAGTTTGATTATCAGATAAAACAACTATAATACTGACATGATCAAATTAACAACAATCAGCTAATTTTAAGGGCTTATACAATAGTACTTGTTTAACCTTGCATCAGCTGACAGAGTTAGTATACTGATGCACTGATCCAGAGTCAGTATTGATGCATTTTTCTAGTCATATGCGTCATGACTCATTAGCTCAGTATCTACAGGTCACCTACCAGAAACCACATTGTCTAAGTGGTGCAACTAGAGTGAGTGAGGGTGTGACTCTAAATAGCTTTTATTTTTCTATTCATAACTAAAGGCCCTTCTCAGAAATTACCAGCACACTCACAACATGTCACGGTCCCAGCATAATACATGTGTACTTAGTGACATTTGGTGGCTGGAAACTGGAATGTAGTGGGCTTGTTTTGTTGTGTTTTTTTTTTTGTGCCTGGTTGGGTTGGGTTTTTCTCTTTCCAGAATGAGGCTCATGGGATATTTCCTCTTAACTTTTTTAGGCACTTGTCATCATGTGGCATTTTGATGACGAGAACTCCCAGGCTGCTTTGCCTCCAAGATTGGGACACAATGGCGGCTGTTTCCCAAAGCAGAAACTTCATCAGCCTTACCAACAAAAGGAAGGAGTACTCCGAGCGTAGGATACTTGGGTAAGTTTCCAGTTTAAGCTACTAATTAACTGTATCTCTGTGTTTTTTTTTGTTTTTTTTTAATTTAATTTTATATGTTAAACTTCTAATACTTGCTGGGGTTTTTTTTAGGTATTCTATGCAGGAGATGTACGATGTTGTGGCCAATGTCGATGATTACAAGCTTTTTGTGCCCTGGTGTAAGAAGTCAGAGACCATCATGAAAAGAGCGGGCCACAGCAAGGCTCGTCTCGAAGTGGGATTCCCTCCGGTGGTGGAGAGATACACGTCTATGATCACCTGTGTCCGACCCCATCTAGTCAAAGTAAGTGCCTACCAGTCTGTGTGGATGGGAATTGTGTTTTAATATTATATGTTTTAGTTGAAGTGTCTCCCAAAATTCCCATTTCTAATCACAGTGTTTGTGTTTTTGGGTGATTTTTAGGCAGTGTGCACTGATGGAAAGCTGTTCAATCACCTGGAGACGATATGGCGCTTCAGTCCTGGCATTCCCGGTTATCCTCGCACCTGCACAGTAGACTTTTCTGTAAGTAGCCAGTAGTCACTTTCTTCTTTGTGTGTTTCATAAAGTCTACCATTTCCATATTTTATGACACGTACGCTAAAAATAGATTGTATTTGTGTGTTTTCACCAGATATCCTTCGAGTTCCGCTCTTTGCTGCACTCCCAGTTAGCCACCATGTTCTTCGACGAGGTCGTAAAGACGAACGTTGCTGCGTTCGAGCGTCGAGCCGGTAAGCTCTACGGCCCAGAGACTCGTATCCCCCGAGAGCTGATGTTCCACGAGGTGCATCAGACGTGATCCCAGCCACTGTAATGTCCTCATCATTTGGCCTTAAGAACCCACACCGCCATGCCAACCTTTTATTCCCCCTCTCTCTCTCTCTCTCTCTCCACTCACACGAACTTGCATGATGCTGCTTAGTCGCCAAACCCCCTTCGAGTCTTCACCGCTGCACAGACATCATAGCGGCTCCTGAAACTCTTGTAAAGCGTGATGTTGGAATATCAATCTTTTTTTTTTTTTTTTTTAAATTCCAGCCTCGACAAATTCTCATTCGTCTCCTCCTCATTCGTCTTTTGTGTTAAGTCTTTCTTTCTACCTCCACTGAAGGGATCCACGTTTAGCTGAAAGAGCCCCGCCATTGCTCTCGCTCCATGGCAGTTATGAGCTGTATTTATGTAAAAATAATAATAATTGAAAACAGTAAATAATTGCAATATCATGTTATCAATGATAGAATCCACTATTATTTTAAAGAACAGCACAAGAACACTGAACAAAAAACCCTTTTTTTATTTTTTTGCACAAGAGGTGCAGACACAGAGGCTCTTTGATCCAGACTTTTGCTCTGGATGAAGTCTTTATAGCTCACTGTGACCTCGCTGACACGTTATCAAGTCAGCCTCACTTCCACACTTGGATCATCTGATTATACTGTATCAGGCAAGCGTTATTCTCTTTTGCCTTTACTTTTATTTTGAAATTTAGGTTTTTAATATATATTGTTTGACATGTAGGTAGTGAGCTCGGAGCAAAACTTTAGATCCTTTTTAATTTATTCAGCGGTGGTTTATGTAAATTAAATGTTGTTATCGGGTTCAAATTAAATGTGCCATGTTTGGGACATTGAGAGAGTGTTGTTACTGTATGTTGTGACAATTTCATTGAAGTGCAACTTTTTTGCAAAGGGGGAAAAAAAAGTTTTTTGTTTTTTTTTCATTAGCCAGCTGTGACCTCAGTCGACATTGAGGTTTTGGGACATTTAGCTTTAACTTTGGCTCTTTTGTTGTGCAGTGAAGATTGTGTTTTTGGACATTGAGACTTGGCCTGCCAATCTTTTAATAATGTTTTATTTTACAGCCCAGCAGTAAGAAACTCAACTTAATCAGAAGATTAACAAACACGAGGGAATCTAACTCTGTTAAACCAAGGTCACAGCACAGTTTAGAGCGAAATCTCTAATAACAAGAAAAAAGTGTGATAGAATAACTTACTTTATATATGATACATACTTTGTTTGTACAAACACACAGCTAAAGATAAATTGTTAAAATTGCATTTCTGTAATTCAGATTATCACATTTAACGCTGCTTTAAATAATGCAGATTAGTTTCATCATCAGTTAATCTACTTTTTTTCTTTTTAAATGAGTAGTTTTGTTTGTAAAATGAGAGAAAACAGTAATATCACAGTTTCCAAAAGACCAAAGTGATATCTTCAAATGCCCAAAAACTCAACCATGTTCAGTTCACCATCACAGAAGACTTAAAAGAAACCATCAAATATTCACATTTGAGAAGCTGGAACTGGAAATCCTGCATATTACATATTAGTCATTACTGGAGAGATCAGCAGCAGCAGCAGCAGCAGCACTGTATCACATGTTGTATTTCATGGTCCATTCATCCATCTGAAGAACAGCGCACGTTAATCTTCTGTCATGTACATTATTCAGTAGTTCAATATTACTGTTGGGCTGTAGAATAAAACATTATCAATCATTTATCATTGTCTATGGGTTTCATGCTTATTACTTTTTTTTTTCTTTTTTGGAAAGTTTTAGCTTTTATTTATATTCATGCATGGATGTAACTTAACACAGAAGCAAATAGTTACTATATACTGTTTCTGTGTTACATTATTAGGGCATGACTACATCATTTTTTGTTGGGATTTATATTAAATATCTAAGCAGCCCTTATTTTATTTTTTTTCTCTCTCGTTATTCCACGCTTAAGGGCTCATAATTTGCCAAAAAAGGTCAATGAAAGAAGTCACTCACAGTGTATTTAAAGTATTGTGTCCACGTGTTCCCAAGTCTCATACTCCAAATAAAACTGAACTGTGGTCGAGCACTTTTTTTTTTTTTTTTTTTCAAAGCTGGATTTTTTTGGCTTCAGTGTTGGTTTAATTTGATCCGTTAAGTGTGAGGTGAAGGGACACTTAATCATCAATGCATGAAGAATGTGTATTAAATCAACGTGGGTCTGTGAATTACTGTTACATAGTAATTAAAAATAAAAACAAAAACAGCTTATAGTGTAATTTATTAGGAGAGTGTTATATTTTTAAGCGATTTTAAAAGAAGTCAATTTAACACCATTTACTGGGATGCTGTTCAGCGGTCAGATATATGGTGTTCACGTTGTCGGTAATGTTGCATCATGCACGAATCTCCACTTTTGAGTTGTGTTTTTTTTTTTTTCCCCTCTCCATTATTGCCACTTACAGATTCAACTTCATGTTTCACTCTGTATCGTTGTTGGTGCTAATTCAGTGCAAATCAGAATCACACAGAAGAGAAATATTTTAAGTTTAAACAGAATAAATGTTTTACAGTATATATAAATATATATAAAAGCAACTTTTCCTGCATTTCCACATTAATTGCAGGTGTATGACTGATCCTCTTGTCTAATACTGACAGCCTGGTGTTTATACTATATATATATAACAGGGCTGAGGAGTTGCTACAATAGAAGATATTGCCATACGTTTTGCAGTCCGATCACTTTGTTTTACGTTGCAGGCTAAAAATGTATCATTGTAAATACTGTCAGTGCATTTCAGAGCTTTTATTTAAATTAAAAAAAACAGAACCGGTGTTATTGTGTGTGTGTGTGTGTTGTTTCTGAGTCCTTTTCCCAAATTGCTTTTAGAGTGACTATAGGTGAGTGTAAATGTGAAGGCTGGACGAGGCTCGGCTCTCTCTCGGCAGGAGGCAGCTGACCAGAGAGAAACCAGAGTGGGGTGCTGGTATGTGGGCCAGTTATTAATAACAGCACACAGGAGAGGTGGGCATGTGGACTGTCCTTTCCTTGAACACGTCCATTGCATGTCACATTAAAAAAAAAATCATGCCCCTCTCCATACTTCAGTCTTGTGATATAGGAAGAGATGTTTGAGGATATATTTAGATTTACACTAGTGGTCTTGAAATGTAAACATTATTAGCAGATATACTTTTCACTTTAAGTATTGCATTCAAAAACTAAATGTATCTTCAAAATTCCACTTTCTGATGAAGTATGTTTGAACTATTTTCCTTAATGTGTCATTTTATCATTTTTTTTTAGGTGGATATTTTAAATAAGCTCATTCAGGTTTTCTGTCTCTCCCTACACTGTAGTATCCATCTATATATTTGTGTAAATTTTAACTTGTGCAAAACAAACTCAACTAAAACAATTTTTTTTAAGAGTATAAATCTGCTCAATAACAAGGCAAGCATGTTTTCAGTTGACATGTCACATGACAGTCGGAGGGGAAAAAGATCATCCATCATTCAGACAGAAAGGACACTGATCTTCTTCTTCAGTGACTGTTTTCAGCTCTACTAATTCCAGATATCAGATAATCACAATTACATCCTGGAGCATAAGGTGAGACCAGATGGGTGTTTATTCACAGGTGCTAAAATATGAACCCTTTCACACATAAATGATGATAACCTCAGTCAAGATGTTTTTTTTACTTCTTTAGGCATGAATTTTAGTTTTGACTTCAATTCTTTAAAAACTCTAATTTTTCACATCCACTCAGGTTGACAGCATGTGTTTGAGTTTTCAATTAAAGATAATGTATTTTACAGAGCACCCTGGTGGTCAAGTGGTTAGAGTGCATGCCATGTAATAGCAGCGTCCCTGGTTTGAATCCAACCAGGGACCTATGCTGCAGATTTTTCTCCTGATATTTTACATACACACACTTCTCCCAATCACAAAAGAAAGAGACAAGACAAGTGTTAATAAAAACCTTTATTATTTTTCATTTTTTGTTAGGTTTTCCAATATTTGCTTTTTGAGATTTTCTTGCCCGTTTGACCCATCCAGCCCCATCCCCAAAGTGTTTCTCTGATGAGTCCTCCCAGTTCTTATTACCATGTACAACCTGTTTACTATGCTCCTCTACGATCAAAATAACCACACTTCCTGAACAGCAAACCCGCCACGTGGAACGAAACACTACAGTAAAAACACAAAAAACACGCCTGGTGAAGCCAGAAGGAAGATGGTAGCAGAAGGAGAGAGGAAGAGAGAGAGAAATTTGAACATCTGAGTGAACTACTGACTAAAACACAGCAAGAGTATTGTTTGTATGTTTTTGGGGAAAGGGGGAGAGAAAAAAGACCCAAGATGCAACTTAAACTACACAAAACTGGAGTGTTGACAAACCCAGAGGCAGCAGGTAAAGATGGTGCACAACTTAAGAGCAAGCTTGAAACATTCAAGTGAAACACCTGAACAAAAAAAAAAAAAAAACAGACAGAGCTAGGCAAGAAATTGTGTGTGTATATATATATACAAGATAGCTGCAATTTTTCTTTTTGTTCGTACTCAAAAAAAAATTTTTTCACAGTGACCAGTGAGACTGAACGCTACAGTGAGACTGGACACCACTACGCTGTTTGGTAAACTATGGTAATCATTGTGGTTATTATTACAAGCAAATGGTCGCACAGAGCTTATACATTCAACCTATACATATATATACCTATGTACACAAAGTATAAATAAAACCACAAAATGAGAACCCAAAGATTATACTTTTTATACATAATCAACACCAAAAAAAAAAAAAAAAAACTCTGTAAAAAGGGGACACATTCAATCTGGGGTTTGTTTTTATTTCTAATGCTACAAATTAGGAAATCCAATCAAGCAAGTGCTCATTTTTGGAGTAGTTGTTGTTTAAAGCGCTCTCCTGTGGGGATAACATAACATACACTCAAATAAGACAGGACTTGAACAAATACAAAGCCCCCCCCCCCTCCCCCTTCTCTCACTTTTTATTTTTTTTAATTTTATTATTCAAGCTTGCTCTTAAGGATTTTTACTACAGACTGCCGATTACAACACCATTTGCTCAAAGTGATTGTTACTGTACATTATTCTTGATTCTCTACCATTCAGAAGACCTCTTTGAGCCGAGAGCCCCGTTAAAAATAGTAAAGCATGTTAAGGAAAAAAAAAAGTGTAAAGGAAAAAGTAATCTCTATATAGACAAGACAGTTATTTTGATCATAGAGGTAAGACATGTCATCATTAAAAAGAAAAAAAAACAACTAAAAGTTGGAGAAAAGAGGGGGAGACCAAAGATTTAAAGGGGCAGTATCT
Source organism: Scomber japonicus (assembly GCF_027409825.1). Classification (NCBI taxonomy): domain Eukaryota; kingdom Metazoa; phylum Chordata; class Actinopteri; order Scombriformes; family Scombridae; genus Scomber; species Scomber japonicus. The sequence continues at coordinate 25,206,158 of NC_070581.1, read as the reverse complement.
TTTAACTTATTTTCATGTGTTTTCTTTTATCGTGAAGAGTTTGCTAATTTCACTGGTGAGGACCTTTTTATTTTATCTAAACTGGAGTGTTCATTAATGGGAGTGAAACGCGTGGATAGACTGGCTGGGATATCAACTGGGATAATTGCATAGAATAAACTAAATTGAGTCCTATATTGTGGGGGTCTTTTGATTTGGGGATGTGGCCTAAAAACTACCAAAAAAAAAGAAAAAAAAAAGGATCACAGCATGAACCGAAAGCAGCGAAGGTTCAGTCAGGTATTTAAACTTTAAGATCTTGAAAACGAATACAAAGGAAGTGTTAATTCACTCCCACAATTCCCTTTGAATGCCACTGCCTATTCGTGCCCAATGACAAACTTTGCAGGCACTGCTCAAATGTCTCAGGGGGAAAATCTTAGCGATGCTAGCAGACTTGTAATGGTACATAATTTGAGCCTACGATGGGTTACATGTATGTGTGTCTTTAAGTTTTCGCCTCACGTTCTCCCAAATATGGAGACGCGCTGGGAAAACTTGGATAACTAAACACACTCAAACACTAATGGTGTGACGATTTGAAAGGCCCTTCTTTTGTGAAATGACATTAAAAGCGTACTGTCTCTTTGAATCCCATTGAATCCCTGGGGTCGGGAATGACAGGGGGTCAACTTATGTCTGCCTTTTGATATTTCAACCTCCTCCCACCCTTTACACTAACCCCCAACTCCTCTTAGGTTGTTCTTCAGCCTGACTTTACTCCCACCAGTCCCATCAGTCCATCTGTGCTCATGGACTTGGGGCGCTCCAAGGGGAAGCCCAGGGCTCTACTCCATACCAGCTGAGCCAGCACACCGAGGGCTCGGGACACACCGAACAGCACAGTGTAGTAATTCATCTCAGTCATGCCGTAGTACTGCAGGAAGTGAACAGACACACATCAGGATCCATATTTGCCATGAGACGATACAGATGTAAGATTAAAAGCCGCCTTGAGTCTTACCTGCAGCAGCACTCCGCTGTGGGCGTCCACATTGGGCCAGGGGTTCTTGGCCTTACCCTGCTCCAGGAGCACGTTGGGCACGATCTTGTAAAGCTGGGCGACCAACTTGAACATGGGGTCGTTGGGCAGATGCTTCAGGGCAAACTCACGCTGGCAGGCGTAACGTGGGTCAGTCTTCCTCAGGACAGCATGGCCATAGCCGGGCACCACCTACAGCCACGAGAGAGGAGAGATTGTCCTTAATGTTTAAACTGTGCCAGATGCTGCCACTATTAATTTTAATCTTTGAATAGCAGTTAAGAGTTGATGGAATTAAATAAAAGATAAAAGCTAAGTCATAGACAAGTCTGTCATTTGAAAAAACTATTTCTGGGAGTGCAATCCCAGAAGTCCTTGTGGCAAAGGCCCAGTCACCTTTGGTTTTAGAATATATTTCCTAAATTGAGGACTAAAGGCACATTTCGACGAAAGGAACCTTCCCATAAGGGCTAAAAACCTGTTGAAAAACTCATTTCATCGACCTGCCTTTTCCACTGGAGAGACCAGGGTCTAAATTAAGTTCCAGGCAGATTGTTTTAACCCCTAAATGAGTCCCTGCTGAGGGGTGTGGGGCGGTAGTACTTTCCAAAAGTACAGAAGTACAAAAAGCACAGCTGCCTCAACTTATGTACCGCTTCATTCAAAAAACAAGGAAGTATTCTAGTATCGATTTAGGACCATTTATGATGAGTGAAGAACATTTCTCTTCATTTGTTGACATTAAAATTTAAGTTGTTGTCAGAGCAAGAAGAAGAGTGTGTAAGCGAGCTAAGAACACGGTGAGAAAGACAAAGTGCTGCAGCGGTCGAGCGAATTAGAGAGTGAATGAAAAGAGGGTGTGGTGGCAGATTTACTGTTGAGTCACAGACTGCTAGTTTCTCTTCCATTTTCCTTTGTATTTCTCCTTTTCATTCATTCATTAAATACAATTCATGAATGAGTAGATACAAAGAACAACAGGACTGTTTTTCCTCGTGTGTGAATGCTACGTTTCAAGCGTTGCTGTAATTTTTTAAATTCCTCATGTGTCTAATTTGCATGACCGATGTAGTTCCTCAGATTGCACAACAGGGACTTCAAGTTTGACGTTTAGTTCCTCTGGTTCAAAATACCTGGAACTCATTATTGAAACAAGTTCTTCAAAAACAGCGACAGTGTGTCAGATAAAGCAGCCGTCATCCCTACCAGGTGTAAGATTGTGAGATTGCTGAATGTCAGTGACGTTTTTACTGATAACTAGAATCGGTGGAGGACACGGTTTCTCTTTACCCTTCCAGACTTGAGTGTGTTCCAGATGTAATCCCTCATCCTCTCATCAGACACCTCTCCTCCCATCTCCTTCTGCAGGGCAGTCAGCCACACCAGCACCTCCTGTGATACGCAGGAGAAAAACACACATGGATGAGTTATCAGTGTATACAGTTATTCGGCACAACAATCATCATCCTGAATCTAGGCTCAGGACAAATACCCCTGCAGGGGAGTGTAGCAGAAAGTAGAAAAGCCAGTTTCACACTTTCATCTATACTGCGGGTGTTCTGGCAATTTTAACTGTTGGCGTCATATTTAAAAGAAACCTCAAGTCATGTTGCTGTAAAAACTCATCATTATGTGACCAGTTTAGGAATAAAATAAGAGCCAAAACTGACACCTTGTTTCAACTGTAGAGGCTTGGAGGCTGTCAGATGTGTAAACTGGGCAGCAGAGTCATGATATTGAGATGATATGAATGATACAGTCAAATTTGACCCCTTGTTTTGTTTTTTCACATTTGAGAACTTTCTTTTAGCCTGAAATTTGATTTAATGTGACCCAGAATATACAAAAGGTATGTAACACTGGACCATAATATAGTGTCCTTGAAATAGTTTTTTTAAATCATAAAAAATAAACTCTCTCTGAAAGCATAATTGATGATAAATCATGTTTATTTGTAACTGATTAGGTCTTTATGAATGATTTGTGGTTCAGAAGTTTGGTATAATTAATTAATAATTATGTGATGAAATATTGTGATGAGTCACAATATGAACGGTAACATAATACCAGCAGCGTTGTATCTTCCATATGTGAAAGTGATGAGCTGTTAGCTACGAACCTGATTGGCCAGGCCGTGCAGAGGACCAGCCAGACCATTCATGGCAGCGCTGAAGGACAGGTAGGGGTCAGACAGGGCACTGCCCACCAAGTGGCTGGTGTGGGCACTGACGTTGCCTCCTTCATGGTCACTGTAACATTAGAAAAAAAAAAGAATAGAAAATTACAAATGAAGCAATTTTTAAAAAAGCACCATGACATCATCATTATGTCTGTTGTGTTATGTCTGACTTTCTGCCCACATCAACACTAATATCTGAATGAGCTTGAGTTAATAACTACTGAACCTGAATCTCAAATTGCATGTCAAGTTGTTTAAATCTCAATGACTTTTACAGGTTAGGTTTGGGCTTATTAACAAGATGACAACATTTAACCAAAGGAGCGATCCTGAGTCACCACATTATCTCATTATTTTAGCATTTGGTTAAACATTTACCTAATTAAACAATGAAAGGTATTATATATATGCATTTATCATTCTCATGTTTGACTCTCTTAAGGCCATGCAAGAATTTCTAACTTTAATACAGTCATGAATAAAATCTATATCATCTTAGTTCTTGAGCACAGAAACATCAAGAGAGACCTATCTGTTTTAAGTTGTTTCCAACTCTTATAACTCACTTCTCTCGACATTAAATTGATTGACTTTGATCAAAGTGGGACTAGAAACAATGTACGCTGGTTTATAATATAATGAGATGTGTTTCAAAGTCGCACCTGTGGATAGTGAGGTAGAGCCTCATAAGTTCAGTGAACTGCTGGGCTTCACTGTAACCCAGCATGTTGGTGAAGTTGTGGGACCAGTCCAGGTTGGAGTCGATGGCTCCGATGCTGCTGCCTTCACGGTACAGGTTGCGGTAGATCTTGGCAGCGATGCAGGGCAGCTTGGCAATCAAGTCCATGGAGTCTTCATAAACAAACTAAGAGAACCAAAAAGTTCGATTAAGTTTTTATGATGTATTTAAATCATTGTCAAGGTTTAGGAAGGAGAAGATTAATCAGGTTACTGTCATATTTGTGATGCTATAATATGATTTACACACTATAAAAAATTATTTGACAATCCATCTACTGGTTGTCAAGATATTTCACATTTCCATTAGTGCCCCGTCACTAGTGTGCTTTCAGATAAGATAGGTTTTGTGTGTGTGTGTTTGTGTGTGTGTGTATGTATAGGTGTTTGTGTGTGTATAGGTGTGTGTGTGTGTGTGTGTGTGTGTGTGTGTGTGTGTGTGTGTGTGTGTGTGTGTGTGTGTAATCTCACCTCCCAGTACTTGCTCTTGTGGACACCCTCAGAGTAGGCGCGTGCGAAGCTGCTCTCGCTGTTCAGAGCTGTGATGGCAGCACTGAACTGGGACATGGGGTGGAGGTTTGTGGGGAAGTTATCCAACATGGTGACGACGTGAGAGGGAAGCGCTGCTCTCTTCGCCCATTCTTTGGACACCCAGTTCACCTGAGAAACAGGAGCACTCAGTGTAAGTGGGTGACCTCAATACTTCTTTTTCTGACCTTTCTATATAAAGCTTATGCTATGGATGAAAATGATGAACATGACTAGTATTTGGAGCCATTTCTAAACAAGTGACAGTTAACACATTTCCAGTGACGAAGGAACATGTCACCCAGTCCAACGGTGTGACTCACTGACATGTTAATAGCTTTTGGAGAACTACTGAGGTCTATGGCACAGATGAATATGATATATCAGGCTCTGGATACACACACAATACTTTTAAGTAAAATGAGTTCATTGTTGGTTTGGCTCAGCACATCAGATTTGTGTACAATAAGAAAAACACAGAAAATAGCAGATTCATTTAAATAATTTTAGTATCAAATGGGTGAAAGGTATTCTGAGTGAAAAAAATGTATTATCAGCTAAAACAGGAAGGCTTATCAGTATGGTTGTCAAGGTTATCCTGCCCTTATTCAGTAAAGGTTAGATAGCTGGCTGCAATAAAAAGGCCTATTTAAAAAGAGGTACATAAAACAATCTAGTTTACAGGAGGCAGTTTTCTGGAGTCATGGATGATTGACAAGTTATATGCAAAATATCAGCTGCCAAACATCTCGTGCTCCACCTTCCCATGTTCATAAATGTGTATAAATGTGACCTTTATCTGACATTTTCATTGCAGCAATATCTATATTTAAAAATGCTGAAACACAGGGATGACACGTGAATATTTTCTGCCAGAATTTGGATAGCCCTCCCTCGTTATTAGGATGAGTGGAGAATAATGGTGTTTGCAGCTGCAGTGCCCCCCCCCCCTCCCACTCACCTGCTCCTCAGTGGGCACCTGTCCTGTGACCAGCAGCCAGAAGAGGCCCTCGGGCAGCGGCTCCTCGCCTCCGGGAGCTTTGGGCAGCAACTGCTGACACTCAGGAATGCTGTAACCCCGGAAACGGATGCCCTGTGTATCATTGAAGGAAGAGGACAAAGACACAAAACTGAATAAAGTATGTGATTTTTATTTTAAGTTCAGTTTTCTTAAGATGCACAATCAAAGAGAGTGTGAATTTGGACGATCCTATACCGCCTGCTAACAAGATATACGACAGCTGTGACACTCTGCAGCTGAAGGCTCTCAAGCTCAGTGAGGGAGCAATCAAGATAAGTGCTTAAAAGGCAGCCTAATCTCCAAGGTGCAGAGGGTGTTTAACAAACAAAACACAGCAAGAGTGTCTACCATCTTGATGCTTTGTGCTATTTTTGACTATCAGTACACTGACCTCCTCAGGATCCAACACAGAGGTCTCATACACCAGACCCTTCATGCCCCTCATGCCTCCATAGACCTGCGGATCAGAACAGACAAAACATGAGCATATATAGAAGTTTTTTATAAACACAGTTGTACATTTGAAATAACTATAGTTATGTAACGCTTGACCTTTTAAGACAGCGTCAACTGACTGTTTTACTATTATATAACATTCTTGAAACTTCAGTCTTCTGTCAAGTTAACAGGAATGTTTGAGTATTAAACATAATGAAATAACGGCTGCATTTCACACTTATTTTTCATTACCTATTAATCTACCTTTTATTCCTCAATCAGCTGTTTAGTCTATAAAATGGTGAAAAATGTTGATTATTGTTTCTTATATAATATTCTTGAAACTTCACAGTTGTGGTCTCTTTTACATTGAGAGTAGTCATCTTCTTCCTGTTATGTTGTTAACAGCTATTTTATAAAAATGTAACTTCATGTATTTAACAAATATGTAATGAACACTTATTGTTCTTTATCTATTCATCCTTTTATTATTTTCTCAGTTCTTGGAAGCCAGAAAATATTCACATTGAAGGATTTAGAAACAGATAATTTAGAAATTCTTTAAAAATTGACTGAGAACAATTAAATCAATAATCAAAGTTGTCCTAGTCAACAAAGTAACCTCATTGTTGCAGCTCTAATTGAAACACACGTTGTTTATTAATGCCAATGCAAATCATGTTTGTTATGTGGAAGTGAAACAGGGAAAGTCGACTAAAATCCCTGCTGGAAACCCACCAGAGGTCAGAGGTGAAGGCAGTAAATACAGAAGAGGATGACGCTGCTGTTGTTGAGTTTGAGACCAGCAGAGAAAGGTTTGAGTGACTCAGCTAAAATGTGGCTGTTGTTAGAGGAGAGCAGCGTGGCTTCATGTTGTGACCTCTGGAAGACGACCGGGCAGTGATACCTGACACAGTAAATAAGGCTGAGCAGGCCTAGACGGATTAGGTAGACTAGCATGCCACGTCTAATCTTCATCACGGTTGAGGCCTGCCATGCTACTTCCTCTACTAAACGTGTCACACAGGAAACTAGCAAACTTATTATTTAGGTTTAGTATTTAACTTATAATTCTTTGCTATTTTTATTGTTATTGTGTATTATTTCTTATAAGGTGAAGTTTTAAGATTTGCCCAGAGTGAGTTTCTACCTCACCCGCACATGTTTTATTTTTATTTAACTATTTTCCTCTGACTTTTATTTTACAAAATGTGCAAATAAACCAATGAACCAATATTTATGAGTGGTTTTGGAGCTGAAGAGTTACTCACCATGTCGACAGTGATCTGACCTATGTTGGTTTTGCCATACTGCTGCTTAAAGTTCTTGATCCTGGACTGTTCTTTAGGGATAAGGTCTGCCAGGACATCCTTCAAATTCTGTAGAAAAAAAACACACATACACAAACATTCAATCAATAAATAGTCTTAAAATAAAACTTCCTCTGATGTGAACAAGGGTTAATCAAACAGTTTGTGTAAACATTTCAGGGGTAAAAAATTGATCTGTGGCTCCACAAAGGTCAGCGCGTTGAGAATACAGAGGGAAAAGCGCCGCCTCCTCTGAATGCCATGCTCAGATCACCACAGACTTTTTAACCACAGAAAGAAATAAAGCAAGACAACCTTTTAGTGAACTTACTGTTGTTGATGCGCTAGCATTTCTGGCAGCCACGAGGAAGTAAGCGGCATTCTGTGGAAAAAGAAGACAGATTTGGTTTTAGTGGCACAATAAAAAACCCTAAAAAAAAAAGGAAATAAAAGGTCATTTACTGGGCATGGCTGCATTTCCAGATAACTAAATCTTCTTACACATGAATTGAGAAAACCTTACAGCAGCTCAGATGTTACGTCATGTTAGAACACAGCGGATAATTTGGACATGTTGTGACTTCCTTTTACTCCCCAAATCAAATGACCTTCTCACCTTCTCAAACACAGAAAACTGCAGTTCAAACATCTACGAACTGAGGAAATCAATAGGTTTAAAAGTCATCATCATCATCCTTAAGTAACTGGATCATCGTAAACTCCTTTACATCTACGACATTTTACAGCTCTTCACAATAATTTTTTAAAATTCTAGCAATCAATCAAAGCTCTAAATTATTCATCCCTCCTCTCTTATTATCGACAAGCACTTCATTTCTCATCTGTATGTAACCTCAATTCCTCTGAGCGTCTTTTCTAAAGCATATCAAGTGTCCAGTTGCAGTACTGGCCCGTCTTGTGGTCAATTTTTACTCCAACTTTATGGTAAATTTATAGAGATGAACCGAAATGAGGTGGTCGGTCGGTCTGTCTGTTTCACTTTTCTATTTTTGTTTCTTCTTCTTCTCTACATTGCTTTTATTGACTGTGTTTTATTTTGTAATTTGTCTTTGGGTTTTGTTAAAAGTGCTCTACAAAATAAATGTGTTGTCATTAATAATATTATTATTAGTACAATGAGCCGCAGCAAGTAATATCTGGTGACGACTATTCCTGGCTATGCCTCACCTGACACATGAAGAATTACCCTGCCAAAAATAAATAAATAAATCTCTTCAAGAACAGAGAGCTTAAAAACTGGCTGCAAATGATGTGAAGGATGTTGCAGACCTATTGCTCCAACTCTGGGGCAATATCCACTTCTGGGGCAATATTTTTGGGTGCCAGTTAAAAAAAGAAAAAAAAGAAAAGCCACATCATGATCACACCATCAGATCATAATATGCCGGTATGTGCATTGATTTATGTGCTTATGTGGTTCATTCTGCTGCTAGTCTTAAACAATCAAACTATTTTTTCCAATCCAGAGTATTTTTCTACATTTTCTGAAAAATGGGATATTCTGCCTTGGATTTGTTGGGTTATAGTTATCTAGGACGAGACTAGTAGATCATGTAACAGATTAAAATTCATAATCTGCTGCTAGTGTCAAACAATCTAAACTATATTTTCCAATCCAGAGAGTATTTTTCTGCATTTTCTGATACCTTTTCCCTTTAGATACACTGTTACTCTTTTAAATTATACTATAGGCCTAAAAAGTCTCAATTTAATCTGAATTTTATGTACCGGTAGTTAATGAAAAATGGGCTATTCTGCCTTGAATTTGTTGCTACGACTAGGGTGAGACTAGTAGATGTAAGAGATTAAAACTCATATTCTGCTGCAAGTGTCAAACAATCTAAACTATATTTGCCAATCCGGGGGAATATATTTTTTTAATTTTCAGATTTTGTCCTGATTCTTTTAGATATTTAATGAACTTTTTTTCATTTATATAATTGTGGACACAGTTATAAATGTGCTAGTCAACATATGCCCCTTTTACTCTTTTAAAGTATACTATGGGCTTATCATTCAAGGCATCCCAGGTTCAAATTTGGAGTGCGCCACCTTAAAAAGTCTGCCTTAGATTTCTTGCTACAACTAGGACCAGACTTGTAGATGTAAGAGATTAAAACTCATACATTTAAGGCCTGCCCAGGTTATGAAAGCGTTGGGAGGCTTGTAATCTTGTTGGAAGCTCAGTAACAGCAGTAAGAAGTCGAGCCTGCTGCTACTGCTGCTGCTCGCCACCACCGAAACAGGACCCCTCTCTGTCAGTTTATTTAAAATTTCAATGGATGAGGGAGGAGTCTGGGGAGGTGGTGGGGAGAGAGAAAGGGGGCAGGGGGCAGCTGGCTCTTATCCAACTAGGCTCTCGTCCTCCTCCTCTGTAACCACAATTGGTGGGACTGACACAGGGATCATCCAAACAAAAAAAAGTGTGATCTTACGTCACCACACAGCTGAGAGGAAGATTATGTAACAGCTCAGCGTCTTAAATATAGAGCGGTAGTTTCACTCGGTCACTCCCTGCATTCACCTGCCTGTCTGTCTGAGAGAAAAGGTTAGAGTAGCTACACCTAAAAACAGGAGGATAAAGGAGTGGAGCCAGGGGCTGTGTGTAAAAGAAACAACTAAATGTTATCCTACGGTTACCAAAACTAAACATTGGATTAAACATTGTCAACAATAAACCAGTGAATGTTTATTTGTTGGTCAGTGACACCTTAACTGAATTTATTTAAAAAACATTAGTTAAAGTAAAACAGTTAAAGTTCAGAAAAAATGAACATTTGTTGAATCCACATTTATTTCCTTCACTCCCAAAATAAATTAATTATAGTTTTAACAATGATAAAAAATCTTGAGATAAATCAAACGACACCTTAACTATTAAAAAAACAAGAAAGAGAAACAAGAAAAATTCTCAAAAAAAAAAAGTTTAAAAAAAGTCAAAGTTCAGGAAAGATTAAGCATTTGTTGAATCGACATTTCCACGTATTTAATTTCTGCGCATTTAATAACCATAAACCCAAGTTTTGACATTGTATCTAGAGATAAATTAAAGTCTACTTTCTCCTTTAAAAAACTGAAATGATCTGAAGCCTTTTTATTTCTATTTGATCTTTTATTACTTTTATGAGACCATCACATGAACATTTATCCTTGTTCTCAATGTGTGAATCACATGATTTTTAGAGACACACACAAAAAAAATGTTATGGGCAAAGTATGTTATGTAATAAACACACACACAAAAATGCACATTAGTACATCCCCAGAGCAAAGATTACAACTGATAAGAGAGAAAAGGGTGAGTATGACAAAGGTTATCCGTACATAATCGTAATTACAAGGCTTGATAACGGGGACACAAATTACCTCAGAGTTAAGAGAAGGAAGCTGCTGATTACATGCTAGAGGGAGGGTATATCTAGTAAGTTATAATAATAAATTATTCTGTGGTGGCTGATAAAATGATGATATGAGAGTCATAAAGTGGAAGTCGTCTAGGGTTGAGAGGTCAGTGGAGTAAGACAGTAGGTTACAGTCCCTGGAAGGTTAAAACCAGCATGCAAAGACAAAGCTTTCTTTGTAAATGATTGGCAGACAAATGTATATTCAGCCTTGGAGGTGTGTGTATTATTAAAAACACACTCAGGTTATTGAAACCATTCCCAATTTCCAACTCATAATCTAAAAAATGATCCCATCTGTCAACTTAGAGCCTAGGACGTTTAAGCCTTGATATAAGATGTCTGAACCCACACAATAAACTGTTTCCACAGTGTAACTCTTGATGAAGATGACACACATTTTAAGGAGGACGTGATCCAGTGATCAGACGATAGATTATAATTGGGCTGAAATCTTAACGTGAAGGTCAACGAGGTGGTGGTGAGGAAACACAAAGTTGATGCCAAATTTAAAAGCAACTATAGTGTCCGGAAGTTAGTTTAAAATTAGTACATCATAGTGATTCTGATTGCAAAAGAGACAGGATAAGGTGAAGTTAACACGGTCACTACTCAACATGTCCAGGCTGTGACAATACCAGGCCAGCATGTAGAGCAGCCCAAGCTAACATGACAGTTATTTAAAAGGGTTTAACATATTATATCTATATAAGCAAAGCACAACAAGCAATATATAGTAGTAATAAAACTAATTACGCTGTTTTAGTTAATAGCAGCCCACGTTTTTGATGTTTCACAATGTGGCTGACAGAGCTAAGCTAACCATCTTAGCATTAGCAGTTAGCTTCCAGTAGTAGCGTTAACGTCAATTTAAAAAAAAGTGATATCTGGGGGCCGCTTCTCGCCCCTCTTACCTTGGAATTGAGGAGCTTCGGCGCTAGCCTGCTGACTGACAGAAAGGACATAGTGTCTGTGTGTGTGAAAGTGTTATTTCCACTTCTTCTGTAACACTAAGAGGAAGCCGCTGCCGGTGCGCCGCGGAGCTGGTTGAAGGTGCCCCTCCGGAAAGCAGAAGGTTGAAGAGGGATTCGGGCCCACAAGTAGCGACGCTGCTGATTGGACGAGGGGTCGGACCGTTGCAATAGCGTAGACTGATTTGATTGACTAGAGTGCCATCGGTTGTATTCTGATTGGATAGAGGCCCCCTCGTAGCTATGACGACAGCTGATGACCAGAGCCTGTTCAAGATCAAGCCTCATTAAAAAAAAAAAAAAAACACCACACAGAAAGTTTAATGGACTGTCAATTTATTCATTTTACTTTGAGGTTCCCCATACGTCTCGCTCATCCTTTGAACTGTTCATGTTTTAATTTGAAAAGCATAGGATAAGATATTCCTTTGTTAGTCCCACAGTGGGGGCATTTACATCATTGCAGCAGCAAGTGGATAGCAAGAAAAACAGAAAGAGCATCAATAGGAAGAATAAAGAACAATAAATAAGTACACAAGTAATAAAAAGACAATAGTAGTAAAAAAAAGTTAATAAATAGTAACATTATGTACAAGAGTAATATCTGTGGTGAATGATAATATACCTGAGTTATATATTGTTATTGCACAGATTTTAAGGTAGAAAAATAAATATATATACATATATGTTGAACTGAGTAATAGTGTAATTATTACTCAGTAATTATATTTTGTGTCTATCCACCTTATAAACAATAAGAGATGCGCACATACACTTCGTATGCTTTTAAGACTTTTTTTAAAAAAGAAATTTGATTTTATTGCTTACCTTACCTTTTACCCCTTGTCCTGCTACCACGTTGAATGTATCAATCAGTTGAAAGCAAAGTCATGTCAGTTATGCTATTTTGATGCTTATGTGTTTCTGTACTTGTTTTAATGCCACATGCTGTTTGTGATGGTTTCTACAACTAAAGACTAAAGACTAAAGACTCTACAACTAAACAAATAATGTATTAGCTAATAGCTATGTTAAGAGCAATGGAGCTAGAATATAGAAAATTGGGGGGGTAACTTAATTAGCTTTTTGAACCAAATGTTATGTTCACAAATCAATATTCTTAAGCAAAAAGGAGAGCTGACTGGTTATATCAAACAATACATTTCTTCAATATCTGAAAGGTGCTGTAAACTTGTTGAATACCTTTTTCAATAAAGCTTTCTAATATAAAGTCTCATATTACAGTTCCATGCAGTTCCAGTAAAACTAATATATCGAGTGCTGTTGATAAAGCACCTGGTCCAACAATACCTGGATGATTAGGATGATTACAGGAAGAACATATTTTAGTTTATTTGGGCACCTGACTGTTGTTGTAGGACAGATTTAGGGTCTGTCTTCACAGGTGTGGTTGAAAGACAACTTGCATATGTGGCTCTAGCATACCTAAAATGTAAAAGTCTCTCTAATAATAAAAATGTGTTAACAAGATCATTGCAGGACATTGCAATGGACACAGAGTGACCTGATTTTCTGAATTTAATTATAGCCTAATCTCTGACGGAGATTATCAGTATTGGTATATATAAAAGAAATGGATCCCTTTCAGAACATAATATCAGTGGCCCCTGATCTTAATAGCCATTCAGAGCAATAACTGCAGATAATATTTAATTAAGTGAATGCCACAGTTGTACCCTTCAGAGATCAAAGTCGGTCAGAACATGACACTTTCTTTTTTGCACAATCATCCTCCCAAATGGCTCAGTCAGAAAACATCCATGACAGTTAAAGAAACAAAAATACATTTTTGCTGTAAAACAAGAAGTTCAACCTTTATTGTCAAGGATTGTTGGAAAAAAAGGAGTAGCCTGTTGTTTAGAGTCAAAGGCATTCAAAACAACTGCATGCAGTTCACCAGTATGGTTTGGCTGATAGTTTTATGGTCTGGCACGCTGCCTTTGTGGACTGTAACATAATTGCTCAACAGTTTGTCCAATGGAATAATTTAATTCTGCAATATACAGTACAATAAATGATAAAAATGCAGAGATGTATCAAAACAGAAACGTACTGTTCTTACATATACAGTGGATAGACAGAACTACGTACATCAATAGAAATCTATGCTTGTTTGTTGTTGCAGTCATTCTTGAATCTGAGCTTGTGGTCTATATAATCTCAGTTGCATATTCATTCACAGTAATGCGAGTAATGCTAATAAAACACGTGGATAAAGTCCACAAAATGTATTTGGCACATTTAGAGTCTAACTAGCTTCATCTAACTTTATCTTAGCTGGGAACACACTGTAGAAAAGACCTATAATAATCTAAATGACATCTTGAAGATCGTGGAGAGTATGCACTGGGCTGGTTGTGATAGACAACTTTATTTCAAAGTTTAGGATTCAAAGCTTTTACATCAGAGTTGTCTAAATTGCTTAATTTGTTTGACAGGAATCTGCACGAATCTGAATGTGATCCTGTAGTCTGAGCTGGTTTATCCAGAAACCTGTATGGACAACTTTAGTTGTTTTATGGAGTCATTAAAAATGTGATGCTGATGCCAAATCTTTTCATACATAAGCATCAACAAGGATTATTTACAGTATGAGTCAAACGTTTGAACATGCTTTCTCATTCTGAATGGGAAGGTGTGTCAAAATGTTTGACTGTTACTCTGTCTTTTAGTGTGTTCCCAGCTGTTGGCAGATTTTGCACTTATAACCCTGATGGGCGAGATTTAGACCTGCAAAACACAGAAAATGCAATGTAAACTACTCCACATCATGCAGCCATTACGACATGCATGTCTAATCTTTGTAAACTTTTGGCAGAATCAGTAGCCTACTAAAACACATCATCTCATGTGAATTTTGTAAACAAATAGGGCCTCAAAACATATAGTGTAACAGCAGAAATAATTGTGTGCAACAAGGTATACAGTACATCAAATTTTCTAGAAGTTGTAGGAGGTGATCTGATGTGTTTGGTCCCCACTCCTGTGCTCTTGTGCCTGGTAATCTGACCCAAGGTAATGCATATGATGGCATACAGTCCAAAGAGAGCCCCTCCAAAAGAAGGGAAGGGAAACTCTGGGCTCAGTCATCTTCCTCCTCTTCGACTTCTATGGGCTCTAAGAGGACGTTGTGCTTGAAGCAGCTTTGGAGGTAGTTCACCACTGTCCGCTGGAAGTGCTGGATGCTGCGCGGCTCTCTCAGGACGTGGCCCTCGTCAGGATACAGCTGCAGCGAGTAGTTGGCTTCCACCTTTACCAGTCGGCTCAGGAGCTCAGCGCTGTGCTGGAAGTGTACCCTCGCTTTGGCAAATAGATAAACAAACATATAAACACGAGAAACACGAGTAGTAAAAATGTAACACTAAAACAGAATAATATATAAAAAATGATAAAACGCTTACCATCTGCAGTTCCATGTAATATAAGAAAGTTCTCATCTTTCAGCTTGTTAACCTCCTCCAGTAAAGAGGCAGTCTGAAAAGATAAACCATCGCAATGTGAGTTGTTTATAAGCTATCACTACCTGGCTAAAAGTAAAGCAGTCTGCAATAAATCCCACCTTCATAAAGGTTTAATGTTCCGTTTTTACTGAAACTGTTTCAGTGAACTTTATGGTCCTTTTGGAGGCTGTTGTGGTGCAGTTCAATTGTACTGTGTCATATACCGAGAGGTGTTTACATTATTAAGTCTATACTGGGGTGGACAAAATATTAGACAACAAAAATGAGAATGTTATACCCATCATGAAGCTAGAATTCATTGCAGGGCTGTTGTAGAGTGCATTAGTTTTAGGTAGTTTGTGGTAAATCCACAACCATGATCATTGTTAACTTGTTAAAACCTTTAAGCATTGGCTTCAGAGCCTCACCGAGTAAATGTGCTCCTCCTTTGCTGGAAGGCCTAAATATCTCTCTGAGAATGCAGCACCTGAAAACAGTGGAATAACTTTCACTGTAATGAATGAACTGTGTGTCTGGGTTTAATCACAATTTCCATGACCTCATTGTACAAATAGTCAATGACATGATCTCAACTCACTATAAAGCCGAAAGTCAGTTATCGGTGCCACAGCCGCTGTGCACTGGAAGAGCTTATCTGTTGCAGCTAACATCTTGAGAGTCAAGTAACCACCAAATGCCTGTAGGTAGAAACAGAAAAGTGCTACAACACACAAAGCATGCTACAGCCTTGTAGAAAGAGTTATTTGGAGCAAGGGAAATGCCAAATTTAGAAAGTACTGTAACCTTGCCATAAAGGGCCATCCGACGATCATCAATATAAGGCAGCTGCATCAACAACCTGTAGGAACATCATGAAAGCCTGTTAGCTTCATATACTCTAACATATATCCGTCATATGGCTTCATGTTGTTGATTATAAGTGTACTGACTCCACAACATCCAGATGATCTTTGACTTTAAGTGAGCCAAGTTTGCGTGGATCCACCGCGATGGTCTTCTGTCCACGTCCGACCCCACTCCTGCCGTCCACCCAGGCCAAGGCCACATTGTGTGAGCTGGAGAGGACCTGAGGCCAGTCGAGGGCAAATTCCTCCGTCACTGACTGACTGCCGGGGAGGCCATCTCTGAGCAACAAGACGAACAGGATCAGCTAGTATGGTGACAGGTGTTCTGCTTGTAATGGTAAAGTAAAGGCTAGGGATCATAGGTTGCAAAGCAGGTGACATCAAATAGCCCTCAGCGGTCAATGACACTTACACAATGATGAGTAGAGGGTGCAGGTTGGCCTCATAACCCTGAGGTAGAGATAATTTCAGGTGCAGATCTGAGAAGGGCAAACAGGTTGAACAAGGTCAAATTTCTGTTTACACCAGAATAACTGGAAGCATTTCGAGCTTCGCTTGAACCTCTGAGAAGACAAACTTAATCTGAAGAAAAACACAAACAAACAAACACAACTGCACTCTGAAGGAACACTTGGTGCTTGCCCTTGAGGGCATGACTCACACTAATAAGCTAATCACCAAACAGAATAAATTACTGCTTTGTTAATTTCGCCCATGTGGTGATTAGCCTGGAGGGGACTATATTTGTCCCATCCAGACTGAAATACTAGGAGCAAGTGCTCAATTGTCACCGCTGAATTTGTCTGACTACTTAATTGTTTGAGAAAATGCATTAAAAGGAATATGTAAGCAATCACATATTCCTGGCTGTATTTGTGTAACCTTTAGCCCAGAATATCTAACCACAGCCCTCTTGATTAGAGAGCAGACTGATTGATTAGGAAGGTGGGAGCAAAAACAAAAAAATATAGTCAATATTTTTCTTGATGTACCGTAGTTGTCAGCTGGAAGTGTCCTGAACAGCGTCTCAGGAAGCCTCTTATTCTCCAGGGCTTTAGACAGAGCGCTGTTATCCTCCAAGACAACATATCCTACAAGAGATAAAACACCAGTGTGTCATTTTTTAATCCTGAACATCAAGATAGACACAGTAATCCATCAAATCCTGATAGTGTTTGGGGAAATGGTTTTAACTGAGAGTCACAGACAGAGGGCAGTGTTCACAAACAGGACATTAAAGAATCTACATTGTGGTATGCTTGTATATAGCGCCCTCCTCAGGCTGTCATGGGAAACTGTTAACAGCCTGTGTGTGTTTTTGTGTATCTCTCTCTGTGTGTGTGATTGCATCATTAGTCAGACAAGCAGATGTAACACTCACTGGAGGGGTCCTTTGTACTGTGAAGTGTCACTTTAGGGATTCCCGGGCCTGGGGAATTTTTCAAAAGACAACATTGTAAAAAAAAAAAAAAAAACAACTGTCAGAGCTGCTTGAAGCTTTCACATTACATTCAAATGTGTGTCTTATTCACCAAGGCAGTAGAGGGTAAAGTGGGTTTGGTTGGGGCTGAATTCAGCTTTAAAGAAGCCACATCCATCGATGAGACTACAGGAGATGCACTGGCGCTGAAACACTCCATCCAGGTCCACACTTAGAAATAAGAGAAGAGGGTTATTGACACACAAAAGAGGAATTGGATAGTCTAAAGCGGTTTGATTTGCTCCAGGAGAAGGGCGATTGATTGCTAAGATATTAAGCAAAAGTCAGTGTCAAGAGACAAACTAGTTGGGCCAGCTGACTTCTCAGAAACAAATGGGCTTAGACATAAAAGCCATTACACTGATTGCTCTGTTAGGCGGTGCCCAGTCTCTACATGTCCCTCTACACAAAGCTGCTTACAAATTTCATACTGGATTTATCACACAGGCAATTTTTACAAGCCAAATTCCCTCCTCCATAATACCAATCTATCTCCTGAAGCCAAAGAACATATGAAACCCGCAGAGCTGATGAGGAAATAGGCAAGTGTGTTTCTCACAGAGAGGTCGGACCATAAGTCTCAGTGACTCAGGCCTCAGCAGGACGGAGAATTCGCCTTGTCGTCTGAATTATAAATGTGTAAATTCAGCTGTTGGCCTGGAGCATTTATGGCACACAAGAATAAAAGGTTCACACATAAACAAATGAGTGTGGGGTCTTTTTAGTTATAATAGCAGCATGGATGGAAATATCTGTGTGGTTTGGTTCAGGCTGAAATATCTCAGTGGTTCTTTAATTGAATTGCCATAAAATTTTCCTTGAAAGACATTCAAGGAGCCAAGAGGGTGATGCCGAATGACTTCACCATTTGATGCCACCATGTATCCCAATAACTTTGGTGAACCCCAGACTTTTCCTCTAGCACCATGACAAGAGTCACACTTGTGGTTTTGAGAGAAATGTCTCAACATTTATTGGATGAGTCAGATCATTTTGATACAGGCAGGCATACGAATACAGCCAACATAACAAATACAAACACTTCAATCAGTCATGTGATGACAGTTAAAGGTTGAATATGTACAATATTTATTAAAAGCTATATTTTTAAAAAAATAATACCGCCACGGGGCGTTTTGAGGGGTACATAATGAAAGTATTGCTTTTCCATAAAAAAAAAAATTTAGTCTGAATTAATATTTTTAAATTTTTTTGACGGATTCGACAATGACGTTCTGACACGTTCTGTGTACATTGTACCAGCCATTTAGCGGCCGGAATTGCGGGTTGCCAGGGTTGTCTGTTGTTCCGGTGCAGCTACTGTAGGCTGGCACTGGGTGAAATGGAGTTGTAAACAAACACGGCCGTGTTGGACTTACTAAAACCAGCGTTTTTTGCTCTCAAGTACAACTTTTCATCACAAAACTTCGAAGGTAAGACAGAATATCTGTTAGTCGCTGTAAATAAGCGGTTGTTTACCTTTGTATGCTGCTGGTTCACTGAGTTTTTAGTGCAATAATAGTGGTACTGTTGAACTCGCCAGGGTCTTAGCTTTCATATGAGATGCTATTTGTTTGTGTACCATGAAGTATCAAAACGGTAGCAATAGAAATGTGGAGAGTGGGTTGACTTTCTGACGCTATTCGGATTTTGATATTTGATCATTAACCTCTTAACGCACGCTGTTCCGTTCACGGGACGGGACGGATGTTAGGAGGTAGCCACATGTTCTTCTGAATGTTTTAAACACCAACCCGTACATTGTTGGAAAGCTTAGATTGTTCTGATTCATTCAAGACCACTCACGACTTATATGGTTGCTCACAGCCGTAATAGTATTAGCGATTAGCTTGGCTAGCCACTCAGCTAAGTGAGAAAAGCTATAATATCTACATACCTTCAAAGTCTTCCCTTTATCCACAACGATCATCTTATGACACAGGACTTTATGTACAGCTCGCCAAGTATCCATTCTTGTGAAATATGAAATCCGTTTCCATAAAACCGGAATATTTTCCTCAATATGTCCATGTATTTAGTCCAACACGTAATGTAATAACCCAAATAACAAACCATATACGGTCCGTTTACGTCATTTCCTGACCTGCGCGTCCATCTCAGAGTACACGTGACTAGATGTTTACGACCGTGAGCCTCTTCTGCTTCTGACGACACCACACACAAGCCAATCGGTGTTTAGGATTAGGCAGTACATGCAGAGACATTGCTGCTACTCCCACTGGCGTGTTACAATGTAATGTACATCGGTGGTTTCAAGCAAGTCAGTTATAGCAAATAGCGAGGGTATGTTTCTTCCTGTTTTCAAAATAAAAGCACCAACTCTATCGTTATGGTTTTCTTAATAATAAAAGGCAACGGGTGTTCTATTTTGTGAAAATGACCGGAAGTGCATTACTCGCTACGGCTAACTTGAGTGGCTCCGAATTCGCAGGAACAAAACTTTAAGCAGATGTTATTTGGACAAATTAGCGTCACATTGTGAATCTAAAGGGCTACTTTCTCGCCTAAAAAGGTTAGACATGTGGATAAAGTGGTATATTTACAGAATTAGAGCTAAAATAAAATCCGGCACCCGACCTGGCAACCCGACTGCTGGAATTACTTTTTGGTTGTTGCGACTACGATCTCGAGACATTAGATCGCATTGTTCTGCTCATTCTACATATTCTACCTTTAATCTCTACTCAGTAGCTCTGTATGACTAATGGACCACTAATTGATCTTCTAATTACATATGCAAATAACATTCAGTTTATATCAAAATAGTGTAATAATGACACACATCTAATACAATATTAGACAAAGATGTGTATATATCTTCATGCATATACTGTACATAATCCAGTGTATGCACTTATTACATCCTCATATTATTGGCACTTACTGTACACTTAGTTTACAATCACAATTTGACCTGTGTTGTTGCCCATACATATATATACTGTATACACTATTTTATTCTTATTTATTGTCTCTCTCTTTATATAAAAATATTATGTTTCTTCTTTTTGTTTAGCTGTATATCCTCAGTGTGTATATCCTTCAAGACATTGTGTCTGAGTGCATTGAGAGTCATTAGAAAGCTGAATTCTTTGTTGTTGCGTGTACTCATATTTGGCCAATAAAGCTGATTGTTTTTGTGATTAATGTCCCTTTCAGAGTGAAATATAATAACTTGCCTTCACTTTTTCCCTACCACCACATGTGGGCCATTTTTAAAAATCTGATGTAAGACAAAACACTTTGATAATAAATGGCATTCCCAAAATACTCAGCTTGAGTCTTAAAACTCAATAAATAAGAAAACAGAAGTCTAAGTATAAGTAACAATAATGCTAGTATTGTATCTGTTTATAATATTGTATAGAATCAGTATGTGGTCAAGGTTAGGGTGTTTCTCACAGGAAAAAGTATGCTTACCTGTAGAGGTGTCTACTTTGTCTGGACTCTTCTGTGCTCAGGAAATATCTGTTGATGAGAAAAAGGAACCACAGACACAGCGAGTTATTTCTCACTATTCGAAAACCGCAGATCACCTTTGGGCATCTTTACTTCATCATAATTATTCTGGTTATCAATTATTCATGACAAGAATCAATTTGCACATATTTACATATTTCAGTTTGTTGATAAATTCAGGGTATCCCATTTCATTTCAAGAGCACCGTTTGTGATGTTGGATTAAATCATTTGAACAGTGTTTGCTGCTTTGTTCTTGTTGTATACTGATTGTTTTTTTTTTTTTAAATCTTGTGATTTATATTATGATGTGTGCTGCTGCCTTTTTGGCCACGTCTCCCTTGTGAAAGAGTTTCTTGATCTCAATGGGCTTCATATCTGATTTAAAGGTTAAATTAAAATGTACGATATTGATATACATTCCTCTGACTACTTCTTTGTTAATGTACAGATAGTCATTTTGAAGAGACATGTTTGGAGGCAGAGTGATGTCTGGCACTGAAGATAACTGGATAGATCTTTGATTGACTGTTTTTTCTGTGACACTGAGGTCAATGTGATCATGAGGCGTTTCTGCCCCCGGCGGGATAAAGACTGATTTAAGCAATAATGTGCTCTGGTCAAATGTAAGTAATCCTTTGTTTCCTTCAAACGCCAGTGTATTGCCACAAGCAAAGAGAGATTAAAGCACATTTCTTTTACCAGGTTCACCAAGATCAATTCTACTGTACTGTATTGGTTTTTAAATTAAGTGTACAGTCCCCTGAATCCGAACAAATGAAGGAATTTTCTCCCCGGCAGCTGACACATCTAGAATTCGCTCGAAAGCTTAGAGCAGGAAATGATCATTTTAATGATGGCCACTATTCTGCTCTTGCTTCTTATCACTTGTACTTGTACATTCATAGTAAGGAGCTGTGAGCCGATAAAGACGAGAGGCGATAAAGGATGATTCAACCCCGCTCCACACACACACTGCAGCTCTCACGCACATCTTTCCAGCCTTCTCGTCTAGGGCGCAGAGCAAGGTGACGTCCCAGATCCCCGATGTCAAGAAGCGAGGGGGAACAGAAGGGATGGCAGGCTGTGTTACAGAGAGAAACAGAGATGAATGTGGGAGCAGGGAGATATACAGAATAAAAATAGGTGCAGTGATACAGTGAGTACATGTCAGAGGATGGGAAGAAAATGAAGAAAAGGTTAATAAACCAAATGAAGACACAGATGGCTGGAGAGCGAGACCAGAAAAGTACTTTTTATCTTTATTTATTAATCTAGTTCATTCTGACGTTGGGTGAACTGAGTGGGCCGATAGGTGTGGGACTCAAACAACTTAATTCTTCGGTGAGAAAGAAAAAAAAGGAACAGATGTAATTTCCTCCCTCATAGTTTATGTTTATATTGAAAAAAAAACAACAACATTATTCTTCTTCTTAATTTTCCTTGTGGGGATGAATTATTAAATTGAAATGAACTGAATTGCTTCAAAAGAGTAAAGGGCAAACAACCATGGAAGTATTAATGAGAGAAATGACTCCTAAGATAAAATGGTGTTTCAGTAATTGTTTGCATAAATAGGGAGAAAATAAATTCAAACAAATTGCTTCGACAGTGAAGGAGGAGGAGGAGGAGGAGAGAAAAGGGCTCTGTGCTGCAGAGATCTGCAATCACACTCTATTTAATGTGACCTCCCGTTGAAATGTTAACGACCAATTTTGTCAGATATTATTCAATGGTGACATGAGGGATTAAAAGTTAACTACCCCCCAAACTGACCTGGGCTGAAAGACCAGCGATGTGGTGAAACTCTCCACGAGCTCCCTGTTTTGCTGGCAGGATCGTATAAAACATAGAGCCGTCTGCCGAAAACAACGGCACGTCCTGTTGAGCCGAAGGAAAGAATCGAGTCAAGAGACATAAAGCAGACTGCTGACTTACAGTAGAAGTTATAAATAATGATAAATAACTTAAGCAGTGTGTACCTGCCGCTGGTTTTGCATTATATCCATGGCCATTTTGTGTTTCTGTGCATTTCAAATCACACAAAACAGACACATTTATTCATCACAGCATTTTGAAACTCACTCTAAAGCTGATTTTTAACAGCACTGCATAAATAAAACGTATGTTTATCAAGTATTAAACACAGCATTAATAAGTAATTGGCAACGAGTAAACTGAAATCTGTGTGGATTTACAGAAAGAGAGCAAGAAACAAAATACTGCAGTACATCACTGAAAATTCTTCTCATGCAGCAAATGACCTTAAATATTAATCCAGCCAGTAGAGATTTGAGAGCTTAAGGAAATCAATCCTAACTCTCAACACTGTGTAAAAGAAGAAAAAATTCTATTAACGCCGTCCAGTGTAGCCGAGGTGCTTCAGATTACTAATGTGGAACGACGGATGACCGCTCACCTCTGAGCATGCCCCTGTGGTGGCCTCGCACACGCAGAGCACTGATTGGTTCTGGGCGCGGTTCAGCCATCGAACCGCGAGGCGGGTGCTGCTGATCCAAGTCACCATGGAGATGTAGCTGTCTCTGAAGAGGTGATGCAGAAAATACACATACACACACACACAAGAATTGGGAAAGAGTGATGCAAAAGAATGGAGAGAGAGAAAAAAGAAGAAGATTTGAGGAGGGGAGAGAAACCTGGATATGAGAGATCATCTTTGACAGGTATCATCTAAAGTTTTAAAGGTTTATTCTGTTTTTACATTCACAAAGATGTGGACTACCTGGCCCTGAGGGAGTCAGGAGGCAACATCTCCAGAGTGTGAGCTGGACCATACAGATTCACCACAAACAGACTGACTGATGGGATGCTTGAGCCAGCCTGTGAGCACACAAAAAAAAATCAATATACTCATGATGAACTAAATAAATAAACTCATGAATAATGTTATGTGTTAGTTTTGTAAATCAAGCAAGCCTTGAGATCTAAATGTGTGTCGGTTGGTTCTTCCACCACTCTGATCCTGACTGAAATATCTCAACAACTATTAGATGAACTGGCATAAAGTTTGGTTCAGACATTCATGGTTCTCAAACGATGAATCCTAATGATTTTGGTGATCCTCTGACTTTTCCCTCTAGAGCCACCATACCATTGAAGAAAGATCATTAAAAGTGTATCTGAAGCTAGTTTGATGTTTCAACAGTGTGAGTTAAATAAATCAAGTGCATATTTTTTCAATTCCCTCGTGGTGTTTGCTTGGTCAGTGAATTCTGTTAAGCTGAAGTATAAGGATTACAGCAAAAAGGAGGAATTTGGTTTAAAAAAAAAGACAATACTTTGAAATATATCCTTAATTTGACTAATTTGGATGGCTGAAGTTTCGTAATAGCTTCAGGTACATTTTGAAAAACAGATTTGCAGCTTATTAGGAAGAGATCTTCTAATGGTCAGCATGAACAGGAGGAATGATTACAGCAAGAAAATGTGCTTTAATGTTCATTTGAGCCCCTGACTGTTTGTTTTAAGAAATATGATCCTTTAAGCTGTACCCCAAATCCATAATACACACTTATTCTATACAGCATGTACCACTATGACTAATAGTACTTATGATCATATACAGTTTTAACAGTTAATATGCACATGTCAACATATTTTATCATTTATATTAACATTAAATTACATAAAACTTAATGTGTGGGATGTTGGCTGTCAATCAAATTGTGACTTTCAAATGTCACTGCCAATTAAACTTCAGAAATAGAAATAAAAACACTTGGAACTGTTTCACCTCCACCCACAGTTTATCTTAATTTTGTCCAAATATTGTGCATCAAGAGCAACACCCACAAATCCACCATATTTAGTATGCATTCTGTCTGCTTTGAGTCTATTGAATATTGTCAGTGTCAACACACTAAATACTGAAAACCTGCTTGGAATCAGTGAGTGTGTTTACATGCACAGTAGTATCCTGGTTATGATCAGGTTTTTAACTCCTTACATACTGTTCATATTCTGCACCGCTGCAGTATGTTCTGGGTCAGTTATGACTTGCTCTAAGAATCCCCTCAAAAAAAGTGTCAATACCAAATTTTGTACCACAGATCTGTTTAGAAAGCATCAATAGTCGATCTGACTGTTCAATAAATGGGTGATTAAACTCTGATTAATGTTTCAGAGACCAGAGAGAGTTTTTTTAGGTTTTACACCACTCATTTTTGGAGAAAAAACACCTTTTACCTAAGACATGAAAATATAACATAGCAATAAATATTTAAAATGTATCTGACTGATCATCATTGCTACATCATAAAAATAAATCCTCATAACTACTATCTTATAAAAACTATTAACTATTCATTTAACAAAAAGCCATGTCAATAGATACAGGTCAAATTTGTAGCACCTATACAAAAGTATAACATTTTAAAATATTTTCATTTGTATGCATTTTGGGCCACTTTAGGAAAATTTCAGGGTCATAATCAACATTTTGGGTGTTTTTACAGCTGTCAAAGGTCAAATTGGGTCAAATTGGGTCAAACAGTATGTAAGGGTTAAATGAGCACATTCAGAAACCTCATCTTGATTTCGAGAAATGTGGACATGCTACTTGTAGAACTCTAATGATCAAAACCAGGAAACTCATGTGCATGTAATCGCATTGAGTATGGAGTATGGATTTGGGATGTTAGTTTTATTTGAGTTAGTTTTCACCTTGGGGTAGGGGAAGAACACGTTGGAGGGGTAGAGACCACCTAAGAAGTGCGGTATTTCCATCACAGGTGTGACAGAGTTGTTGATGGTGAGGTACGCCAGCCGTGCCCCGTCCATCGACCACCAGTGTGCAACATATGTCAAGAGCACCTCCTCTGTTTTAAAAGACAGAAAAAGTTTTAAAATTAAATGTACACAATTTGTGTTTCATGATTATTGCTGGCAGATTTTCACAACTCTTTTTGTGAAGCTGGACTAAATCCTACCCTCATAAGTCCAGTCAGTGAGCCCGTTGACCACATTCTGCTCCTGGTCAGCGGTGGTGAGACGCAGGGGTTTGCTGGTCACGCTCGGCTTGTAATAGATATCTCCGTCAAACACATAAACCTGGCAGAGGGAGCACACACACACACACACAGCGCCAATCCATTATCAAAGACAGTTCAGTTGCAGGCCTCATCGATGGCTGTGTGAATCCAGCGTCGGACGCCATCCAAGAGCAAATGAATCATTAGCCAACACACGTGGGTGAGAGCCAATACAATCTGTACTTGCCAGCTAATATGCTGCAGATGAACACCAACATAGCAGCAGACGCCAAGTACGAGAGATGGAAGGTAGATGATTTTTATTATCAGTGTAAAACAAACCCATTATTTCGAAGCAGTCTCTGCAATAACCTCCCAGCTGGACTTTTATCTCATAATGACAAAGACACAGCACCATTGATGTTATCATTATGAAAATCTCATCAAAAGGAGGTTAGACAGACTGCTTTTTTATGGACTGGAAGAGTCTACTTATCAATAACAGGTTATTTAATGCAGTTGACAAACAGAAACGGTTTGATCAGGTGAACAAGGAAGCGCCTAGCTTACCAGTTGGTTCCCCTGAGGCCCCCAAGAGGCATATTGTAGCACTGCCTTCTCAATGTCCGGTGGGTTAAGCTCCAACAGATCCCTGGAACACACACACAGCTCAGACATAAGCCCTCCATTAGAGACAAGCGTACTATTTAAAGCCCTCTGAGGTCCATCCATGCCTTGGCCTTGAGCTTTGGTTGAGAGAGAGAGAGAGAGATTGCACTGTGAGGACAAGAGAGCAAGATGCAAAGAAGAGGGAAGACCAAACAGAAAACGGGGTTGATTCATGCAAGAGTGCAACATTTCTTTGCCCATATTTTTAGCCACACTTTTTCACTTCTTCAGGACAGGCAGACATTTCTCCTCCAAGGCATACTCAGGCAATGATCAATTTTGTAGGTTGCTCTTGAAATCCTTTACGGGGAACCATTCCTCAGAAGTTCCAGGGGATCATCCAAATAGCTATCACAGAGTTTCATCACTGATTTAATGCTGTATATGAATCTCAGGCAGTGAAATCTGAAGTACAGTACAAACCTCACGCTGGGAAATGGAGCCTGGAACGATCACTGACGAATGAATGCATGTCTGACAGAAACACGAGGCTCTGATTGGATGAGACACACTTGAAATAAGTTTTTTTTTTTTTCAATCCTCAGGTCTGCTTGCATTGGTAACGCTCATGCCCAGTGCAGCCCATGCATTAGCATTCATGATTCCACCTACCCATTAGCCACATTGTAGATAGCATAGGAGGCTGTGAAGGACTGAGAGAACACCTGAAAGAGGTAGAGGATATCATGCATACAGGTGCGCTACACTTAAGATGACAACACACACATTTTAGTGCTCACACATGCTCATACGTACACATGTATAAATAAGGTCAAATGAAAGTGAAACAAAGGTTATGAAGGACGCTGCTGAGGCCAATCTTACACGTGAGCGATAAGCAACGGGAGGCAGTGTTTGCATTTTCTAGGTTTTTTTCTATAATCACTGCAAAGCACTGCATCAAGTGGCTTATTGCTGTTATAAAAGGGTAGCAACACAGGATAAAGATAGAAAATTAGAAAGAAAAAGGTTCAACAAACTTCAAATAATTTTGTTGATAGTGGTTTTATATGCAATAATTTAGTGTTTTTCTTTGATTTTAAAAAAACAGCCTCTTACTGTAAGTATCTGTGGTCATTTTCAGTCCATCAAGTGTTTCAACATTGCTTTGATTGCTTCTGAACTTACTAGACTTGATTTATATCAGAGCACTGGCAGCAATTTCATACATATTACATCATTACTGAGATCACATCTGAATAATAAAAAAAATGGATCACTGGGACTCTTCTTAAGCCTCAGTAGAAGAGACAACGAGATACGAGATTGGAAAGGAACGTATAAAAACTAAGACAGACATTCCTATTAAATAGCATCATTACAGCTAATACCCTTCCCATTGACATCTATTGTGGTTGGCAAGTCTGCCTCAACACTGACACAAGCATCAGCAGCTCGATGAATAATTAAATTAACACACTGAAGACGACTAAAGACCCGAATCAATGAATGTGTATGTGTGTGTGTGTGTGTGTATTAACCACAATTGATCAAAGCATTACCTGATGAATTCTGCGTAATATATTGATTTAGACCATTCTTTTCTTCTACAAGCAAAGAGTTGGAAACAGACTATTTGCCCAGTGGCCTCTGAAAGCCTGAGCCTCGGAGAAAACCAGTCCCTAAAGAAATTAAATGTCACATCCTCTATATAGCACACTTAGCAGTGAAATTGGATTTCTCTCTGTGTTGTTTGTCTGTTGTTGGAAAATGCATTGGTGGAGTGACGCAGGGTTAAAGCTGCAGGGATAAAGAAGGGGAAATAAATTCTAAGGCTATCTAAATGAAATTGAAATCTGATTGCAGTGTAAAGTCTGAGCATGAGGGGAATGCGGTGTACAGGGAAACAGCTACATTACAACAGCCTATAAGAGTAAGATCAGGAAGGGGAAGGAATGGATTGACCAAACACTGAAGGGAAAAGTGTCAGAGGGTGATGGAGAGAAAGAAACAAAGACAGGAAGGGAGGAGAGGATGCAGAGAGGGTAGAGGCACTGGCTGACAGCCAGAGTTGACATATCCTGACTTTCAAAGAGACGATCACTCTTCGGGACCAAAGGGGGCAGCATTGCCATAAGCACCATGTTCGATCAGCTGTTTATGATTTGTTAAGGAACGCAACGATTCTGCTCGTGATTTAACATCATGAAGCCGGCGGCAGAGACTGTACGTTATTGTGTGTCTGTGTGATAAACAGTCAGAGAGAGGCAGAGTGAATTCTAATGTGGCTGCCAGTAGCATGTCATAAATCCTCCACATCGCTCTGCTTGTCATCCCCATTTACTATCTCGCCCGTTCCCCAATCCATACTGCCAAAATGGGGGGTTGGGGTGGCCACAACACATAGATGAAACACTCAGAAGATAGCGTGGGATAAATTGACAATGGGAATTATGTGCGCCTGCTGTTCATTGATTACAGTTCTGTGTTCAATACTTTATTTCCCATCACACTGGTCACCAAGCTCCTCACTGTGGGGTCTGAAGCTTCCTGATTGACAGACCCCAGGTGGTGAAGGTTGTGTCATGGGTGATCTGCTCTATTCTGCTGATTGCATAGCCACACACAGCTCCAAAATCAATGTTCCAACCTATCTAGAAGAGGTGGAGATCCTGTCATCATAGTATAAGGACTATCATTTTGACCTGAATGTCTACAAGACCAAGGAGATAGTGGTAGACTTCACTAGGGAGAAATCTCGAAAGTGGAGAAAGTGAGCAGCTACAAATATCTTGGAGTTGAGCTGATATTGTCTACACACATCATCACCTGCTGAATAAGTCAAGGCAGTGCTTTTATCACTTTAGACAGCTGAGGAAATTCAAGATCTCCACAGTGCTGCAGAAATCCTCGTACACTGCCACAGTAGGCTTTATACTCTTTGGAAGCATCTCCGCCTAGTACAACAGCAATCGCAACTCTCAGGATAGGAATATCCTTCACGGAGTGATCCGATGTGCCCAACGCATCAGTGGGACAGCACTTCCTTGCCTCCGGGACATTTACACTAGGCAGTGCATGTCCGGGGCAAACTGGATCATTAAGGACACTCACCACCCCAATCACAAACTGTTTCAGTGGCTGCCCTCTGGCAAGCCTCTCCTCTCCATCATGGCCACACAGACCACCAACACTTATAACCTACACAACACACATCCTGCACTGTTTCCTACACACTGCTGATTGTTTATAACTTGCTATTTATCTTACTTATTTTATTTTGCACCTTATTTTTTATTATGTACATATATATTATGTGATATTCCATTAATTTCCCCCTGCATATAGCTTTATATTGTTATTACATTCAGTTACTTTTCCCTGTATGTAGCGTTATATTTATGTTTTTAATATTCATGCTGCTATATAAGCTTTATGTTGGCTATTTGCACAGTTGTTGCAGTTTCATTTCACTGCTGTTGAACATCTACAACTACGCATGTGACAGATAAATCTTTTGACTCTTGAGTAACAAAGGAAACATATAGTGATTACAACACCCTTCGCCTGAGCACAGATATTGTCTAGTGTGCGCAGCAAGACAAACGATACAGAGACGGCAGTATCCTTCCCTCTCAACATTGTTCCTGCCTCACAAGCATTTCTTAGCAGCCCCACAATGCGCTGCCTTTGATAAGAGCACCCATCAGCATTTGCTGCAGAGTGGAGACACGACTCTCTTGGCATTTTATTTGTCCCTAAACTGCGCTGTCTTGACAGGCACTGGTCGGTTTGCCTGAGCTCATCAATCCCACAAGCCTCCATCTCCTTTAAACTTTCTGGCCATGACTCTTTTAAAAAAATATGTAGGTCTCCCCTTTCTCCTTTTCTCCTCTTGCACACACACACACATACACACACACACGCACACACGCTCGCACGCACGCTCGCACGCACGCTCGCACGCACGCACAAACCTGCTTAATTTACACAGGCTTTGAGAAAAGACATTTTCTTGTAGGGAATCTGCTTTCTGTTGTTCCTATGTGACCAAATCCCTAAGTCACTTCTATGTATACCCTCTATCAAAATCCATTTATTTTCACCCACCAGGCACAAAAACCTCCCTAAAGCCTCCAGAGCTAATACAAAATCCTGAGAAGCCTTTTAACTTTACTCACAGCCTGTTCATCCATTTCTCTCCACTGCAGCACTTTTCTTTAGCATCTCTGTCATTCTTTGATAGCCGTTCTGATTGATTTCAACTGGGCAGTGTATTTGGGCAAATGGTACATATCCCATTTTTCTCCCTCCCATTCCTCCATTGCAAGTGGCTTTCCCTGCTGCTCACTCTGTTTTTCTCTCTGGTTCTCTGCCACTCTCAGCAGCTCCTCTTCCGAACAGCAAAGCTGGTGCCTGGTGCAAACTGCTTCAGTCAGCACAAATCCCTCAAGAGATAGACAGAATAAAGTGAGTGAGAGCGAAGAAGATGAAGCAGGAGAGAGAAGGAGGGAGCTAGAATCAGGGGGTGGGGGGAAAGGAGAAATAGCCCCCACATACAAAATGACAACCAAGCTCACACACTTATACATTTCTAAGTATTCACATGATTCAAGGTGGCATGCTGACTGTCACTGATTTCGTTGAGTGTGTGTACACGCTGAGCATACTGATGAGAATAGACAATGCCCAGAGATATCAAAGGAAGTATGCTAATGAAATGGCATAAATAAACCAAAGCTGCCCATAAATTGGGCAAAGGTGTGAGCCCTTTCTGTACTGAGATATCTGAAAACTGATGGAATGTATGTAAAACACTCAATAATTCAGTTAGAGTGGATCCAATGTCTGTGTGACGAATGTTGTAACACAGCAACAGGCTCATTCCCCCCACACACACAGACATATATGACACGCAGTGATTAAAGCAGAAGCAGATCTTTAAAGAAAAAACCCTGAGAGGGAGAAGATAGGCTACTGAGCGAATGAGAGCACGAGAGAGCCAAACAACAGTAAAAATCTGTTTTCAGATTTTTAATAAAAATGCAAGGAAAATGTGCTGAGGGCTTTCATTTCCTTCCTAATTCAGTTTTCTTCCCTCGACGATTACTTGCACATTACACAACTTGCCTGCCCTTTGAGGAAAGAGTCAACTATTTATTAACGGTGCGGGTATTTGCAGAGTGTGACGGTTGGTGGGGGGTTGGAATGGGGCTACATGGTGCTAAAGTAAAGTGAAAGGATCTATGTGTTGTGTGTAACGCTAACGCTCATCTGAAACCACCTGCAGTTACAATTCTCGTCAGCTTCTCATTAAAATTCCCTAGCAGGGCGATTTCATTACCGCCACTCCAACTTTACCTCTTCTCGTCTCCTTGATCTCCCCTTCCCCCCATTTCCACCATCTACTTCACACTGATCACTCACTATAAGCTTTCCTCAACCCCCCTGCACCTTCTTCCTTCAACCAGTTTAAATATTCAAGTCCCCATATGTTATCCCAGCCATTTGGCTTGCTGCTTTACAGAGCCAAGGACTGCTGCAGTAGCAAAATCAGCACACAGACACACACACAGACACACACACACAGACACACACATAGACACACACACACACACACACACACACACGCACAAACACCCCGCCCACCCCTTCTCTTCAACCTCCTCCTTCATGTTCACACTCCTTCTCGCTGTTGTTTCTTGTGGGGCTCTGATTAAGATGCATGTCACTGTTGTTCCACAGTCACTAGTGGCCTGCCAGACATGCAGCGGTTTGTCATGAATAACAGCTTGTCTTTGATATTAGAGGATAATTTATGGACCTGAATGTTCCCTGAAGGTAAAAGTCTTGAAGGTGTTTTCTGGAATAAATCTGAGTCAACTAGGCATTCAGTAAAAACTTACCGGTCTGATGTTGTACGACAAGAGGACAAACCTCTTGTCTGCTGACACCTGGAATTTAGTAGAAGTCAGGTCCTGTAGGGTAAAAAGAGCAACATTAGTTAATCAATCATTTGCTGTATTGTGGGGGAAATGTGTTATGGTGACGGTCCTCTTTATCTAATCATAAGGTCTTTATATCCTTTGCTGATTACTTGTCAGATTGTGCTGATCTGAGCTGTGGAGTTCCCCAAGGGTCAATCTTGGGTTTACTGTTATTCGCTATGCTGATGATATCCAGCTTTGTATGTGAAACCTGGGGAACTTTCAAATCTGACCATGTGAGGAGAGGAGTACTCATATTAGACCCTTTTTTAGACATTGAAAATGGAGCATCGCTGGCTTCATCAATTTGTTGAAGTGATGTTTTGTTTTGTCATGTTCCCAACAGCTTTATTCAGACAAGAGTTGCTGAAACCTTAATTAATGGCCGTTGTGAACATGGCGATGAGGAATGATCACCCTCATTTCTCACAGTAAATCTTTTCTGGCATCAATTTCATCATTTAGTTTCTGCCTTTAAAAAATAAAAATCCCAACTGTGTACAAGCATTGAATGACAGGAAGGGAAGTTGAGACCTATAATCATGTTTTTCTGGATATCCATGTAATGATCCCTGTAATTGACATGAATGAAAATTAAAAACTGAGTCAGATTATTACTGAGGCTGTACAAAGGCTTTTCAACCTATTTTGTCACAATCACACTGCATGGGGAAAAACGAGACACACATGTAAGGTACGTGCTGTGTTTAAAGTATTATGGGAATGTTATTAGATTCATGCTACTAAGATTGTCATCTTTAAACTCTTACGTATTGAGTTGCCATGAAGTTAGGTGTAAAGTGGCAGTTTAGTTTCCTGCAGGTCACAGTAGACCTCTCTCTTTGCCCTAAATCAAACCTTTAAAACTTTACAACAGCACTCAAAGTTGGTTTCTAGAAACCTAGAGGTCCTTTTCAGTCAGTTATTCTGGCCTGTTACTTTCAACTAAGACACAAACTAACAGCGCTGTCAGATGTACAATAATTACTGTATTTGTACGATAATTTTACCCTTTCTATGATGCAAGATCAATAATGCTAAAAGTCCCATAATGTACAATAATTTGATCATTTTGTGACACTTAGTATTAGTTATAATCAGTTTTAACTATCTCATTTTAATTCATTTCCCCACACAGACAGGATACTAAAATATGGATCCCATATTTATGTTCATTAGCTCTTCTCACATGATGTCTTTCCAGACAATCCCGCTTGTTGAGATGATGAATATGATTCACGAGCACGGCTGGCATTCATTTGAGGAGGGTTTGCACAAGAGATAGCTTACTGATGCATACATGTGAGAGAAGTAAAGTAAACTGAGCACTGAATCAGACCAATGGAGTTACATACACATGGAGCAGCCTGTTTGAAGATTGCACAGCTGTAGGCTATGTGGAACCTGAGCTGATATGGTAATCATGTTATTTATTTAATTTCCATATAGATGCTGAAAAGACTTGTGATGTTATAATTGAATACTATAGCCTTCAGTTTATTTAACAGCTTTGCTTTAATTTTTAATGTTGGGACATTTTTATTTGATTCCTGCAAGACTGTGCATCATATAACAACATCAGCAATTCTTTATTTTTCTTAAACAGCGTGGCTACATTTGTAATGTGGCAATGAGTACATGTTTTTGTTAATTTTCCTCAAAATACAATAATATTAAGACTCTGGGTGCAACACTTATGCAATTCCCATCTGACAACGCTCCAAACTAAACCCCTTCTTGTCTTTCCACCAGCTTGAATGCATCCTCCATTATTTTGTCTCCTCACGTCTTTAATATTTGTATTCTTGTTTAATCCACGAGGCTGCAGCATGATTACAATTAGTTTGAAACTCTGCTGCAGTATTACTAACTAAAACTCCCCAGTGTCCCCATATTAACCCCTGATGGTTTCACTACACTGGCTAAAAGTCAGGACTGAATTCAAAATCCATCTAAATTATTAACGCTTCCTTGCCCTGGTTTGTTCTTTTTCTTTAACATTATTTGTTTGTCTATGATTGAACTATTTATTCATATCATCTTTTTTTTTATGCCTGTAAAGCACGTCCAAACCCTTGTTTTTTAAAAAGTGCTACTGTGTTTTGTTTGTGCACTGTGAATTCTAATCTCGTATGTTGACACTATATTTAGCTAAAATTGCCTCAGCAATTCATTTATGTAGAGAAATCCAACGGTTGGTGTTCACACAAGAAAATATCTTTTTCTGGAACTAACAAGAGCACCAGAGATGACACGCCATATCACAACAGCGCGGAGAGACTTCTTCTCAACCTGACAACACAACCCTGCTTTAAGCTTCATGGCAATGACCCATATAAGTCTGTCAGTGTCGTGCAGAGGCGGTGTTCAAAATGATGCCCTTGCTTGGGAAATTCTCTTTGAAGGCACATGTTGGGGGCTCACAGAGCAACCGGATTGGGGGTGAAATGAGCCAATATTGTCACTCAGCCAAATCTTTTTTTGTCTCAACTGTGGGATGTGAACCAGTGGGGTTATACAGCCACTGACTGTCTCTCAATCTGGGAGCATTAGTCTATTGGCCGGTCAATTTGTCCAGCTGTCTGTGGGCATAAGCCAATCAATGCTGAAATCTGTCCTTTGTCCTCATAAGCTGTGTGGCTACAACTCACCAGGGAGCTGTTGTCCAGCAGGGTAGTGGTGAGGTTGTTGTTGAGGCTGAATGACAGGACGTGTCCCTCTCGGGTACGGAGAGCCACTTCGTGTTCTGACAGGGTTAAGACAGTTCAGGGAAGAGGGTCCTGTGTTATTAGAGTGACGACATAAATCCACAGAGGCAGCGACGGTGGCTTTGTTTGCAAACTGTTGGCTCACTTTCAGACTACATCATTAAAGTGGTTTTAAACTGTCGTGAGCACTTTGTCAGTCAGGAGTCTTACCATTCAACCATGTCGCGCAGTGGTCATGAACTTTGAAATCTTCACTCTCCAAATCCTCCATGGTGAGATGAGAGCGGAGTAACAAGTGAGATTCATCTTCAAAAGGTAAACAGACAGAGTTAGTTAGTTAGCATCAGAAAGTCTCTCTTGTTTACAGAAAAGTCAATTCTGAGAGTGTTTGCAGACTGAGAGGCTTTTTTTTCTGCTTCAGTCTTGGATTAAGTTCTTGTATTTTCTTTGCAACGTGACTGTTGATACCTTTATGCATTATGCCTCCTGCTAATCTTCACATTAGCTTAATGGATACGGCTGGTGATTCACTGTATTTTTCCTCTAATGTGCAGAGCCAAACCAACAATTAAAAACACATCAATGAGCCACACCGTTGCATTGGGTGACATGTTTTCGCCCTGAAGAGTTGGGAAGGGCATGTATATTTGTTTAGAAATGTATCTGTGCTTCTTGACTTTGTACTACATTGTAAATTCCTCAAAGAACTTTAGTACCTAATCAAAATGCACAGTGGCATCTGCCTTCCATGGAGCTACTCTCCGGCAATTGAAGACATCACCGCTGTGTTATTAGCCTCTTGAAACTTTTCGAAACAAACACATGCCCAAAACTCTTGAAGGAGCCT
The DNA here is from genome assembly GCF_027409825.1 of Scomber japonicus. NCBI lineage: Eukaryota > Metazoa > Chordata > Actinopteri > Scombriformes > Scombridae > Scomber > Scomber japonicus. The sequence goes on along the minus strand of NC_070581.1, from coordinate 25,170,101 downwards.
GTCACCCAGTGCAGCGGTGTGTCTCATTGTGTTTTTATTCGTTTTTTGGACAACAATGGAGGTCTAGGGCATGGAGGAATGCAGTGTATTAGGCTTTTGAATACACTTGTAAGTAGATCAGTCTGTTGTTGTTTTGGCTCTGCACATGAGATTTGCTGACCATAACAAAAATGTGGAAAAAATGTAATAGCCATATCCCTTAACTGTACTTTAGTCTTCCACTCAGCTCTTCACAACCTTTTCCTCACGTCTTTTTCCACATTCTTACCAGGCGTGAGAAGGATGACGGAGAGAATGACCAAAGACATGACGCCCAGGATCACCACCATGGCAATTCCTATGCCCTTCCAGTTCCGCGGAGGACCGTCTGAACTCCCCAGGTCCTGACATGGAAAGCACACACATACACACACACACACATACACAAACACACTGTGATGAATGCGAGCACGGCTGAGGAGGGGGAGGACATTAGTGCTGCTTCATTTCCACAGTCTCACAGAAATTTCTCCCCGACAGGCACATCAGTACAGCGAGCCTCAGGGGAATTGAGACCAGTCTTCAGCTTCACAGAGATATCGCTGAATTACCCAAATTTTCCATATGAGAACTGCATTAAATTGTCGTATATGAGAAATTAGACTATAATTGCGGCAGCAATTTTGCCTGCACCATAATTTCTCCTCACCATCGCCTCATTTCACCTGTTACATGACTGATGGGACATGTGGTACTGCTATAATATGGAGGGTGGAGTGGGAAAAATGTTTGTGAAATGTGTTGTGTCTGAAAATATAGAGTACTTTAAAAGAAAAAGAAAGCTAGTTCGTCTGCAAAGAAGTGATTTAGTGCATTAAGATTAATTCAACAGCTTTGGATGAAGTCGTTAACGAGGCGATAAAAAAAAGGAGAAAAACAGCAAAACTTGAAGTTTAGATTCAAGTCCTTGTGTACCCTCTGGATGCGATCAGGGGGAACTCATGGGTTGAGGCAGCATCAGTATTAGTCACAATTAAATACAATTGCGTGCTGTTCCCAGACTGCGCTCCACTCCCTCATAATGAGAACCTGGCACAGCTGGAGCCGCGTGCCTGCTGGAGTGTGAGAGTTCAATCACAGAGCAGCCATAAAACTCAGCCTTCCTCATGGCTGGTCACCCCTTTAGTTTTGGCCCTCACAGCCTCCCCTGTCCCACTCACCTCCCTCCAGGCCTTTGGGAGGCGGGCAGCGGAAGGAGGGCATCTATGCGGTTCACTGGTCAACAGATTGCTGCTCCTCTGTGCTCCCTGGGTGATACCAGTTGTCCCTGAATCTGTGTTATTGGCCCCACTCCCCTTAATACTTCCACCTGCACTTCTTCTTCTCTGCACACATAAACATACGTTTCTTTATCTCCCTTGACCACCTGGTACTTTTGGTGTATTAAAGTGCTAAAAAAAACTGACAATGTACTTACATAACTCGAGTCAAAATGTCTTAAAAACCAATTTCAGAAAAGTGAAATATGCTGAATTCTCCAAGATAAGAGGTCATTGCAGTTGAACAAGAATCAGTGGTATTTCTCTACTTCCTTTATGGGTCCATATGTCATCTATTCATTGTAGAGTAAAATCCTTGATACTTTTTTTTTCACAAAATTCATTTCAGAAGTCTCATTGTAAGGACTTAACTTTATTTATTTTTTAGATGAATGGAGGACGTACAGTATGAAGTCTGCTTTATCTAGACAAGCAGCCAGCACAGGACTCCTGCCAAGGTCTCATCTTTAATAGATCTCCTTGGCTTCAGTATCATAACATGTTCAAATTAAAAACCACTACCAGTTGCACCTGCAGGGACAACCTTTAAGTGATGTTTGAACCTTTGGTGCAGGACAGAGCAGGGTGATTGATGTCCAAGCCGCTGTATCTACTGGCCTTTCTAGCACCGGCCTGTTTTATCTTATTCTCTATCCCCCTCAGCACACAATCTCTCTGAGAACCACCATTATCCTTCTATCAGAAATGAAACCTACGATAGTCTATGGGAGCTTTGGGAGTATGAAGTCAATACTGAATCATACTGCAACTTCAGCACTTTCTGTATGACTGAATTTTGCATTGAACCTCCTTAACAAAGCAATGCTGTATAAAAATTAGCATTAATAGCGGTGGTTGCGTGTCATGGTTACATGTCATTTTAACATATTATAAAGAATTACACAGCAATTCCAAGATCTCATAGCAGAAAATGACACTTTAAATTAAATTCCTCTACGTGACTGATTCCACCACATTGTGTTTTCATTTCCAAGTCCTCCCTCTAATTACTCTGTGCAACGTGAGAGCTGGAACATCCTCCTAATGTAATGCACAGCTCCTATCATTCCCTTGAGCCCAGACATTAGAGCACACTTCCAATTAAGGTTGCACCGTTGTTAAGACAGACAAGAAGAATCACACATTTGGGTGAAAGGAGTTTTGTCACACTTGTAAATGAGGTGCTGATGCGCTGAGCACAATCCGGCAAAGCTGCTGATGACAACTGGCTGCTGGTCACAATGCACGGGGGAATGTAATGTAGTCCAAACTGCTGGCACAGGTGAACAGATGATGAGCTGAGCAGGGTGACGGACCGGACTTATCTCACTCAGCACACTGATGGACAAGCAAATATTTCCCCGAGCAGGATTTCTGCTGATGAAAAATGAATTACACGTAGACCTTTCTCAGAGAGCCATCTATTTTATTCAGGCGGCATGATCCCTCGGGAGTTGGAGCGGGCGCCCAGATGAGGTGTCAGTCAAACACCAAAGAGTGCCAGAATGCAAATCAAAAGGTCTTTATGTTTATGGATAACTTTCCTGAAGGAATCCCCTTGAGATGGTATTTTGGCCAAGCATGCAAAAACTACATTAGAGAATAGAGAGACTTTACTTTACACTAACAGAGCTCAGGGATTTTCAGTCAACCAAAGGAGAGAATCGATACGGTGTACAGTTATACAACGTCCAGAGGGAAACAATTAATAGAGGGGATACAGCCGTAAAGGAGACTTTTAGATAGGCGGCCTCTGCTGAGCACATCTGTGTCGCAAAGTGTGACACATCCATGTGGAATACTACGACCTATTCTGACCTTTCTGCTAGTTCAACTTAAAAATCACACTTAGCAGGCTGGTACTGTTTATTAAACTCTGCACATATTCCAGCTAACTGGCAGCTTCTTTTTTTTCTGAGAGTACACAAAATCAAACAATTCCAATTGTATTGATTGAAATTGCAGCATGAGAGAGCAAAGCACACCAAACACGTTTACTCAATCTGCGCGGCATGCACCACAACTAGGTTGCAGAATCCAGGCGATGCTAAGAATTCATAAATTAGGCTCAGGAGACCTCCTTAACTCCATCTTCTGTGTCTTTGAGGCGCAGAGAATCCAACAATAAATCACATGCAAGGGGAATGAGGGAACCAATGTTTGTGGATACCGCTTGTGTATTTACATACCTCTAGACCCCACTTTAACATCAGGCAATGGTATTTATTGCATACCTGACATTGGCAGAGGCATCAAAAATATAACCACCACAATAAAAAAGGAGGTGTGTGAGGAGGTCTATTGGGAGACACATTCAGCCCTCAATATACTCTATATGCACCTGATTTAAATGATTCATTGTAATTGCTCACAAGGGAAAGCTGTAGATTAGCAAGGTACCCACGTATGTATTACCTTGTCAATATCTCTCACTGCCTCATTTGGAATGAAGGTCATCATTAGAGCAGGCTGTAACTTTAGCGTGTCTGGAATAAATGGTAACCAACCTGCTGAAGTAATGAGACACTACAGCTAGGTATTGATTCATATCGAGGCTATATTTCATCACATCCAGAGCTATAACTGTGACTGTGCTGCTACTCACTGCACACACCATTTCTCCCTTTTCTGGTATTTCTTATCTTTCAAAAAAAGCAGTCGGTGGTATAGACACCATATGGGACTAACTGGGCAGATTTTTTTTTTTTTTTTTTTTGGGGGGCCTCGAGGCTATTGCCAGACAATGCAGCACAAGCCTTAGTGGAAATAAAAGACATGCCGCTTTAGCCTCTACTGCTGCAAGGCTATACCCTGTCTTCTTCTTCTTTTCATGTTCACCATCACGCATAAGAAAATTACAGGAGAAAAGGGTCTTGTAAAAGGGAGAGCTTTTCCTCGGCACATCCAGCCACTCTACACAGTGGCTGCGTTCCTGCCTTAGGAAACAAGCAGTGACAGTAAAACACACGCGGGAGAGCAATGTGTGACATGATGTATAGTTAGAGTAAAATATGAGACAGGGAGCTGAGACTCTACTGAAATACTCTATCAGCAAATGATAACCTCCAGGTATGCACTACATGTGTGATATTGTCACATCATCAGTGTCAGGGATTAAAATGAAAACATGATTGCCTTTGAAAAAAATAATCAATCACAATTCTCAATTCAATTTTACTTTCTTAGATTTACTGGACCAGAACCAAAAGTTTTCTAGCATGAAATTGTGTCATTGTGTTATATCACAAGACATTTATGTGGACTCTGCAATGCACTTTGTCCACACTGATCATAATGTGTCTAATATTACAACTCATAAATATACAACGCAAGCAGCACCCAGATGTATATCTCATAAACCGTTGCATCTACTCAGCAGAGACACACAATGTAGCTTGCCTCATTAATTGCTTCACTGTGTAAAGCATATTGATTGGATACTGTGGCATGAGATGTTGCGACATTTGTAGGTAATGGATTGTCTGTATGCCTCACAGCCTTGTGTGGCCCTCTCAGGGAGATAACAGTGCTGCAGGATTATCACAAAGCTGCTTCAGAGAAGTTTCACCAAGATTTCATCACAAACTAACCCCATGGTTAGTGTGTCACTTCATGTCAAACATCACTTTGCTCAGCGTCATATTACATACCAATTAGACTTAATTTAACTAATAATCCTTACAAGTGTATCTGCTCTCTCACACAACACTTTCTTCACCAGGGCAACTGTGTACTAATGATCTCATGATTGAAACTCTTTCCCAAGAAGGCTGACAGTTTGATTAGATCTGTTAATTAGTCGACTTGGCAAGCTTTTAAATCGTTGCACTGCACTGTGCAGAAACACAAGCAACACAGAGCAATTTCTGGACATATGCATCCGATGCATCATAAAGAAGTTTTATACAAAGAAGGAGATTATGCATATTTGTTATGTGCAGGTGTTAGTCATGTACAGAAATCTAAGTGTAATGATATAACACTAGTATCAATATTATCTCAAAGAAATCTATACACCATTAAAAACTAATGATTGTGTAAAATCCACATACTGCTTAACAATGAATCTCAGTGATGTGCTCACAAGTTGGTTCTGACATATAAACAAATGTGAGCTGCCTCATAAATAAACCAGAGAAAGTCTCAGTCACACTGTATCCGACATGTATGCCACAATTGAACAGGAGAGCTGCATTAAATAATAATATACAGACTATTAAAGAGATTTGACTAAATGCAATGTGTGTTGTACTCAGTAAGGAGTGTGTGAGTGTGTGTGTGTGATCAGAAAACAGAAGATGTTGGTCTACAGTCTTTTGTTCATTGACAACACACCTACACAGCAGAGAGAGATAATCAATCATACAGTGCAGGCTGTAGTTTGGAGCCCCTTTGTGCGGGACCAAGCTGGAGGAGACAGTCTCCTGGGACAAATTCTTATGTGTGATTATCAGAGAAGATCAGCGTGTTATTGATGCAGATATGGTGCTATTAAAGTCTGCATGGGACAGAGAGAGAGAGACAACAGAGTGAGCAGGACCGGACGTCGAGTTACTACAGCAGCCTGCACCGCAGTGCACAGAGTCAAGCTTGTCCAGGAGATGGATATTGATGAAGAAAAGTCTGAGTGTGCCAAACAGCAAAAAAAAAAAAAAAATACTAATCGATGGTTATTGCATGCAGTGTGACCATGCATGAGGAATTCCCCACTGCACACCAGAGGATCTCCCCTCCATCTCTCTCCCACACACATATACACACGCACACTTATCTGCGCTGAATCTGAGGAAGTGAGGATAAAACAATAATAATGACAACAACAAAAAACTCCCCCCCCAAAAAAACACAAACACATACCAGGTCCGTGGTCATGTTTTGTTGAGTTGTGGCAATCATTGTAATCCGCAACAAGGTCTGCCGCCTCTAGAGCCTCAAAACCCGCCGAGCAGCTGCACTGTTGTCTTGCGGAGCTTTTTCTGCATGCCCCGCTTCTTTCAAGTTTGTCCTCACTGGGTTAGTGGTCTCTCTCTCTCTCTCTCTCTCTCTCTCTCTCTCTCTCTCTCTCTCTCTCTCTCTCTCTCTCTCTTTCCCTCTCCCCTTCATTAACTCGCTCTTTTCCAATCTGTTTATAGGCTATTGATTGGCTCAGAAATAAATCATGACAGTGTGACGGCTGTATATAGACTTCAGCATGCTTCACCATTCCTAACAGTCAGAGCTGAGTAATTATAAGACAATATAATATTTAGTGAGCCATTAACAGCCAATTTTATTGATAAGCTTTTTTTTTTTTAATCTTGCTGCTATAGCCCAATTCAATACTTGCTCATTAAAATATCAACGCTAGTAGTGTGTGTAATATAATACAATAATGTAGAGTATAACATTGATAGAATATAATGAATTGGAGAAATGCTGCAGTGCTTTAATTACTCAAAGACCTTTAAAGACATTTTAGCACATCTATCGTGTTTTACATGCACAGATGGACACAATGAGGTTCATTTGTGGATATAAAACGTTTTATAAAACTAAATACTAATTTAGCAAAATGGACAAATTAAGAGTTAGACCATTTTGCAAAATGAGCACTTTTACATTTTACTTTTTGCTGACAATACTTATGCAGTTTACTTCAGTAAGATTTTGAATGCAGGGATTTTACTTGTAATCGAGTATTTTTTCATTGTGGTATTGATGCGTTTACTTAAGTATCTGAGTCTACTTCCTCCACCACTGAAAATCAGGTATTTTGACACATGACCATAATTTTGAAAAAAAGTAACGTTATATAGTTTTTGAAACAGAGCCATAGATGCAGGTCACTTTTTCCTCAGTGATGCATCATACTATAACATGCCAGCTTGGCCACATGGAGCAGACTTCCTGTGGTCGTTATTTTTCCACCATGACCTAAGAAAAGAAACAAAACGTCCCATTGCTGGCATCATAGAGCAGTGGTTCTAACTTTTTTCATCCCATGGTACCCTAAACTGACACAAATTAAACCATGGACCCCCATTTGATAAAAGTGTGTTCCAGGGTCCCCTATTTGAAAAGATTTTTGCGTTTAGATGTTTTATTATAGAAAGAGAGTATGCAACTCATGACCAACACAGTCATACATATTCATATTGTGATAAATACTTGAGGCTTTGGCTGGATACTAAACTCACTTTCAAGATCCATGTGGAAAAACTATTAAGCAAACTAAAAGTTAAATTATGATTTCTTCTCTTGTGTTAGTTGTAAAACAATAGTGCAATGTACAATCTTGCCTTTGCTTGATTATGGTGATATTGTATACATGCATGCCCCTCCCTTCACCTTAAAGCTTGTTCATTCTGTATATCATAGTGCACTTTGCTTTATAACAGGTGATAAATGTCTTCACTACTGCCTACTCTACGAAAAGGTGTGTTGGTCTACCTTGACAGAAGGGAGCCTCATGCTGTTTATCTACAAAGCCTTATTGGAAAAACTGTCCAGTTACCTTTGCTCATTAATTCAAACACAACACCTATGATGTCAGGTATCAGGATGTTTTGACTTTCTGTGTACCTCTTGTACACACAGATTACAAATATTTGCTGCACACAAATTGAATACGCTCCTGAAGATTTTAAAACTGGATTGTCTTAATTCATTAAAACTTTTTTAAAAGGTTGTACTTGTGCGTTCATGTTTGCACATTTCTCTTCATTTGTAATATAAGTGACTTATTTATTGTCTGATGTGTGAACTGTGTATTGTTGTAGGCCTTATGTGTAAATTTCTTACACAGGTGTCTCTTGAAAAATAGATTCATATCTAAATGAGACTACCTGTTTAAATAAAATATTAAATACATACATTCTGTCATTATGGGAAGATTAAAATTAATTATTCGTTTTTTTTCTGCTGGGGACCCCCCAAAACCCCTCAAATAGAGCTGGACCCCACTTTGAGAACCACTGTATGACTGACATGGATTTAATTTTGAAAGTTGTGACCGGAAGTCAAGCTTTTTTCTTATTATTGATTCCCATTTATTCCCGTCTAATTGTGACAGATTTATAGCTAATTTGTAACTTTATATACTCTAACTGATATTTATCAATCGCTTTGTTGTTGCCTTTTTAAAGCTGTTTGTGAGTACAGTACGCTACAGTGCTTTTACTTTGAAACGCGCTCTGTTTGCTTTGACGCATCAGCGTGGTGACGCAAGAGCCCGATTACGCGGCTTCTGATTGGCTAGCGGCGAAATTTGAAATGCAACGCGCTCAGGATGCGGACAAAGGTGCAACACAGTGGTCACTGAAAAAAAAGACAGAAAAGAACAGGAAATAGGCAGTTTGCTAAACTTTACCGAGGAGGGTTTGAACTATCCAACATTTCTCCAGAACAGAGGTAAGTAAGTGTTGTTAATTATTTTCTCAGGTGTTAATAAATAAAGTTAATAGTAGTCGTCAACGTCAGATGCAACGTAGCGCTTACCGCCTTGTTATTTTTCAACCATAAGGATTATTGACTTTGAGTGTGTGTAATGTTATTCTGCGGAGAAGCTGCAAAATACAAACTAAATAATCCGATTTTTATCAGATCAAAGTTAGGAATATTTATCAGTAATAGAGCTGCAACTAACAATTATGTTCATTATTGATTATTTTCTTGATTCATCCAATAACTAAATGGATTAGTCCAGAAAAATTGTGAAAAAAATATGGCTATCACTGTTTCCCAAAGCCAATTATGCAGCATCAAATAACTTCTTTTGTCCGGATTGTCAGTCCAGTACCTAAAAATATTAAGTTTATCATCATAGAAGACTAAAAGGAAGCAGAAAATATCCACATTTGAGAAGCTGCAATCAGAGAAATTGTATATTTGCTTCTTTTAAAAGACCTAAAATGTTAATTGTATATAATAATGATTGTGTTAAGAGATACTAGATTGTATTTCCAAAGAAATAGAGTTGTACATCCAAAAGAAATTTTGAAGCAATGGCTCAAAATTGTACAGAATATTAAAGAGCTGATATTAATATATAATTAATTTCAACCTTTGGGTACAGTTGGGAATGTTTTTAGGGATATTTTAAGATATTGTTTTCATTGGAGTTACAATACCAGTCAAAAGTTTGGACACACCCTCCCATTCACTCAATCTTTTGGCTGGTACTGTAAGTTTATACATGGCTTCCTGTTAACATTTGCCAGATGTCTCAATTTAGATACACTGAGAAGCAACAACACAATGAACTTGTAAATTATTATTATTATTAATATTATTGTTATTTCCTTTCAGGGTCGGAACCAACAGAACATCATGGAGACGGCTGTGCTAAATCTCCTGAGCTTATATGATAAGCTGAGGATGCAAGCTGATGTTCTTAACGAGAACATTGAACCCAGTGAGTAGTTTATGGTTCTTTATGTTATCTTTACTGTCCATCATTTGAAACAGGTGTGTTAAATCCCTATACAAATATCAGCCACATAACTATGTCCTTTAAATCTTTCTCAGACTTCATTCAGATGGCACAAAACTTTGATGACTGCCGTCGCAAATGGTTGACAACAGAGCATGAACTTGAGTCTTGCAAAGAGGTTCTGACCAAAGCCGAAACAGAGAGGGGATCGTTGGAGGTCAAACTGAAACATGCTCGCAATCAAGTCGACGTGGAGATCCGGCGCAGACAAAAGGCTGAGGCTGATTGTGAGAAGTTGGTATGTCGGATGCAAATATCAACCCTCGTTTGCTTACATATCGTCATATATTCTCCTCTTGTTAGTCCCATCATCTGGTTCAGGTAGTGTCTTATTTGTGCTTTTCTGTTTCTGTAATGCAGGACCGTCAAATTCAGTTGATAAGGGACCTTCTGACCACCGAGGGATCATCAAACAGCATCCAGCTGAGTGCAGAGCAGCGCTCAGCTCTGGCCTTCCTGAACACAAACTGTCAGGCAGCAACCAACCTGAATACCAGCCGAAGGTAAGAAACTCTCATACAGTCATGTATTGTAGACATGTTTCTATTTTTGAAACCAGCCTTATCAGTGCTGCATCTCATACAGTAGCTGTTGGTTGAGCCACATGGTACAATACAGACTGCAGTAGTCCTGCTGTGTGTGTGGGGGGGTTCATTTGCACGTGGGAACATCTGACACTTAGGCCTGAGATGCAATTCAAGATTGTTTTCACAAGCGAACTTTAAACTCGGGAGTATTCCCATCAGCATCCATTTAATCACTCTAAAGCTTTCAACTGCATTTCCTTGTAGATTTAAAAACCAAACATAAATTCTACATGAGGGAAACCCTGCAGACTCACTCTAAGGCACATTTTCTTCTGCTCCATACAGACTGATGACAATCGATGAGTCCGCCTCCATCCTGTCAGATATCAGCTATGATAAAACTGATGACTCACTTGTAAGTTTGTTTGAATTCAAACTTGTACTCAACAAACAGGAATTTAAAAGAGTTTCCTTTTCACTGTGATTTATTTATTTATTTATTTATTTATTTCAAATGAAACTTTGGCGTGTTTGATCTGTAACAGGATTGGGACTCCTCCACTGTGAGGACGGTGCGACTCAAGAAACGAGAAAAAAGGGTATGTTTAGTTACTCTTAGTGCACTTTTTCCTCTATCAAACATTTAATTTTGAATGTAAAACCTCATGTTCAGTGTAGGTTTAGATGTCAATGTCTTTCTGTCTGGATTTCAGCGCTCCTCCCGAAACCATATCGATGGTCCTCCGATAGCCTCCAAAAGGGTTCGATCAACAGGCAGGACTTCAGATAGGGTGAGAAATCTTTACTCCAGGCTGAATATCTTCATCACTTTGTCATGAAATCTGAAATATGTTGTTTTAAAGGAAACTAAAAGCTGATGGAACCCGTTTTAAGACTTGGCACTGACATGGTTATATGTGATATCTTTCCGACAGGGAAATGAGACTCTTCTGACAAAGACCACAGTGACTGTGCCTGTGAATGGAGGACCTATTGAGGCAGTTTCTACCATTGAGACCGTTCCCTATTGGACTCGTAGCAGGAGAAAGACGGGTGAGACTGAAAAATCTATCGAGCACTAAAAGACTAATTTTCTCTCAGCCTGTTGGAGATAATTATATAGTGCTCAAAATCAGTGTGGAAACGTTATCACTCTGTCCCAGATTAATCTGTTAATATCAGATGAAATGTAATCAAGTGCATGTGGCCGATATGAAATGATGGCATTATGATAAACTTTTAAGTCACGCTGGAGGAACTGAAAAATATGGACTCTTGACAAATTATCAGTCACAAAAATCAGTCTACCGTTACTCAATTACCCAGATATCATCAGGACCCTGTTGTGATGCAGATAAACATCTAATCACAACTTAATTAAAAGGAGATTGTGCTCATCTGCATATTCATCACAAAGAAGAAAGTTCTGACTATTTTTATGGGTTTCTTGTGTCTGAATGTACTTAAATGTGCCGCAACAGTGACTCTACTGTATATTTTCTTCATAACTGCAGAATACTCGTGGTATATAACACACAGGTGTCGTCTTTTTTTCTTTTTCTTTATCTCTCCTGTTCAGCTGCCATGGAGTGGGACTCTGAATCTGTCAGGTCTGAGGATATCTTCAAGCAGCCTGGCAACCCTGTGGGAGAGAGACAAGCTGAGCCGAGGACTCCGCAGAGCCAGGGAGGAGTCCGTCATCACGAGTTTGTCTCTAAAACTGTAAGAATGTCACTCCTCTGAGAACTGAGTGAATTAAAGAAGAAAATATCAGTTTATTTTGGATCCAGGTTTCTGGTTTCTGGTATTCTGTTTATTTTATAGCCTTATTTTTCCATTGTGCCAATAGTTGTGTTAAAGTAGGAGGCTCAGAAATAGATGATTATCGTCATGGGCATCAGCCAGAACGCATAGGAAGAAAGGCCATGAAATGTCATTCCTCCTAAAGGGTTATTTTTAGCACATCAGAGGTACTGCACTGCTGGAGGAATAAAGAAAAAACCCCACATGGTTCTTCTAGTCTGAAAGAAAAGAAATTCAATATTAAACTGACACAACAAATCAAATTACCGTCATAATGTTGTCAATTAAACTAACATGGATAAGAAGTAAACTAAAGATTAAGACAGAAACCTCTAACTAAGTCTGCCGCCTCATCTAAAGGTGAAAGACAACGAGTGAGAGGGAGTGTAGTCCTTAAATAAGGGTTGAGTGGACCAGGTGAACTTTATCAGGACAGTTAGGGGTGACGGAGGGTGAAAACACGAGAGCCAATTAGTGAGGAGGAAAGGGAAAAAAAGGAAGACAGGAAAAGAAAGTGGAATCGATAAAAGAGAAAATAGGGAATCTTTATTTCTGTTGTTTGTTTGTCCATCACCTGGTTTTTGTATCACAGTTTAATTTCTTAACTTTGGACTTATTTTGGTGACTCTGCAGTGTATTTACTACTCGAGTTATTTCCCAAAAACAAAGTTGAGTTTTTTTGTATTAGTTAAATATAAATGTGTCCACTGACCCACTATCTTGTCTTTTACAGGTCATTAAGCCTGAATCCTGCGTACCCTGCGGAAAGAGGATCAAGTTTGGCAAGATTTCTCTCAAGTGCCGTGACTGCAAGGTGGTCTCGCACCCAGAGTGTCGTGAGCGTTGCCCTCTGCCATGCATTCCCAACATGGGTGGCACACCCGTGAAAATTGGGGAGGTGTGTAACATTTTGCAGATTCATGTGTTTTTTTTTTTTCTCTCTGAATTCACTTTATCACCGTGCTGACAGTTCACTTCCATTTTGTCATTTGTTTCCAGGGCGTGCTTACGGACTACGTCCCCGACACGTCTCCCATGATCCCTCCTCTCGTGGTCCACTGTATCAGTGAGATTGATCAAAGGGGGCTGCATGAGGTGAGTTCCTGTCCTAATGTGAGACTTTAACTCTCATTTTATATCTCAGTTGTTATCTTTAATTTCTTCCCCTTAAGCTGAGACAGAGAGCTGTAACTAAGATTTAACAATTTGTTCCTGGGGGGATTAAAATAATAATTAAGCGGTGGAAGGGCTCCAAATCTATTTAATATGAGTTAACTATGCCTGCTTTGCTGTGGCGCTGTCTCCTCTCTGTCATTTATTGCATCTCACTTTCCACTTGCGCCGCTTCATGGCCCAAACCTGACAAAGACTTATTTTTTTTAGGGTGATTATTTTATTTATTTTTAAAATATTTTTGGGGGGTATTTATGCCACTATTTGAAAGGAGCTGACATAGAGGCCGAAAGATAGAACTGCAATGAATAGTTTGACATCCTGCAAAATATACTTATCTGCTTTCTTGTATAGTATGAAGCCAGAGCTTAGCGAGCCACTTCTTAGTAACTAGTGACGTCTCAAAGCTCCAAGATAAATCCAACCATGAGTAGTGAATAATTGCATTTTTCCCTATTCAGGCTGGACTGTACCGCTTGTCCGGTTCCGATCGCACAGTGAAGGAGCTGAAGGAGAAGTTCCTCCGTAGCAAAACCGTTCCCGTGCTCAGCAAGGTGGACGATATCCACGCCATCACCGGCCTCCTCAAGGACTTCCTGAGGAACCTCAAGGAGCCTCTTCTCACCTTCCGCCTCAACCGTGCCTTCATGGAAGCAGCCGGTATGTGTGTGTGTGTGTGTGTGTGTGTGTGTGTGTGACTAAATGAAATGAATGTATAGCTCTATAGCCGCTTCATATTAGAAGCTTTTAAATGACATAACAACGGAGACTTTTATTGTGAAGAATTCATAGTAAATGAAAAAGTTGTCCTGGCAGAATTAGCAGAGATTTGTCAGTGTAGGTGTTGTTGAGGAGAAACCAGTCGACAGTACAGGATGTGGAGATATTTTGAGCTCTTTGTTCAGCAGATCAGTTAGAAATAATGCAGGGAGGAATAGTGCATGCAGAGAGAGCCTCATTGATGACCATGTCGGATGATGAGCTGCGGACGCCCAGCATGACTTCAACAGGTAGACTACTTATTTCACTTTGTCGTGTTGCATAATGAAAAACACTGACAGCGTGCCAGCTCAAACACAGCCCCCCCCCCCGCCCAAAACAACGGAAAAATGCCGTAATGTTAGCGAGCAAGAGCAACTGACCAACACATGCAGCAGAACCTGTGGGCGCACAGTGCCTAGAGCAGATGACCATATAAGGAAATCTGAGTTCAGCTTTTCTCAAAAGTGCAAAAACACATAGGAAATGTAGTATTCAGAGCAGCTGATGCTTTTTGCTCATGTTTTACTTACATTTACCCTTGTTAACCTCTTTATTTGAAACATTGGTTCAATATAAACATCAGACATAGTAACTACACATATAAGGCTGAAAAACCTATTATAATGTTACTTATTTTACATTATAATAGGTTTCCTTTTTAAATAACTCCAACCTGTGTAATAGAAGAAGCTTCCCCAACAGACCCATCAAATGCAGGATTCATAAGTGCCTCTACTTTGTTTTTTGCAATTTTCTTCAGAGCAGTGTTGGAAACCTCAGGTGGGAAGTAGCCTGGAACAAAAAGAGAGAGATTGATCTTTTTTTCTTTGTTCGCCTGTTTTTAAGTATTTGTTGTTTGAGTCTGATTCATTTTTCTTTTTCCAGTTAAGAAAGCCACACAACCTCTAGGTTTTTGTCCCAGCTGACAAATTTGTTTCCTTTTGTTCTCTCTCAGAGGTTTCAGATGACGACAACAGCATCGCTCTGATGTACCAAACCATCGCTGACCTGCCGCAGCCAAACAGAGACACGCTGGCTTTCTTGATGCTCCATCTTCAGAGGTTAGCGGAGACTCTCTTCTGAGTATAATACCTAATAGAGATATGCATGTCACGACGCGGCTCATTAACGAGTACTCACTGAATTTGTAACAGAAATAGGCAAATCATCCAAACAGCGTTGGGATATGCTGATATTCACATAACTCTCTCGACCTCTTCTGAATTTTGTTGTAACATGTAGATTTAATTGTATTAAATAGTTTTAGGCAGAAGTGTTCCCCCAGCATCTCAACTGTGTCTAATTTCCTGATTTTTACAAGAGACAATTTGTTTTCAACTTGTTTTCTTGGAGAAACCGATTTTATTTCCATAACGATGAAATGATGGATATCTTTTTGTACATATACATCAAAGAGACTGAATGATCTCATCTGAATCTAATGAAATCTTTTAGAGTTGCGGAGAGTCTGGACACTAGGATGGACATCAGTAACCTGGCTCGGGTCTTTGGTCCAACTATCGTGGGTCACACAGTTCCCAACCCCGACCCCATGACCATCCTGCAGGACACCAAACGACAACCTAAGGTACATCTGAATGATTGATGGTGTATAGTTGTATGTCACGTTTCTTCAATTCTCAGACTTATCATTTACCTCAGCACAAAACGTTAAAGTCATAATTCAGGTGTCAAACATGGTTGATTTGGTGATTCCTTCACAGTGTAAGCTACAGTGTGCGGGACCTGCTAAAAATGCTTTAAATGTGAGCTGACTAACTAATGAACACACCGAGGCTGATGTCAATTAGATAAAAAATGACCAACAGTAACAACAGTAATTATATGCATCCTTTCATGTGAATCCTTGATGTGTAAGTAGGAATATGCAGGATGGATCCAGCACTAACAGGGAAAACTACCATGTAGAGAGATAATCACAGAATGTAAATGAGATGTAAATTCACCTTTTTTTTTTAAGATTTATTTTTGGGCTTTTTTGCCTTTTTTATTTAGACAGTAACATGGCAGAGAGGCCAACAGGAAATAGGGAGAGAGAAAGGGACGCTGCAGTTGCGTGACATGCGCTCTAACCAATTGACCACCAGGGTGCTCCAATTGACCCTTTACAAAAAAAAAAAAAAAAATTCCTCCAAAGTCATCACTACAAATATGAGTCTGGATGTAAGCTCTTAACATCCAGACTTAACTGGATGGCAGAGGCAAATAACCTTGAGGCTGTATTTATAGCTCTTAATGTCCTGTGATACTACTTAAAAGAAAGATATGTCATTTCCCTCGGTGCTGTGAACCTCTGTTGTCCGAAAACGATTAACCCTTACCGTGTTTTTCATATTCAAGCTTTTCTCAGTATCCCCTCTTAATTAGAACTGCACTTAAACATTTTTAGAAGTTGTGAAATATTAAAATTTTTTGGCATATTCTGGGTCACATGAAGATAAGTCATCAAATTTCTGGCTAAAAGAAAAGTTTTCTTCTCTCAAATGTAAAAAAAAAAAAAAGGGTCAGATTAGACCCTGAACAATATATAAGGGGTTAAAAACATGTCAGTGAGTCACACTGTTGCACTCGGCGACAGAGTTTCTTAGAGTTCGGGAATGTGAGTTTGTTTAGAAACGGCTCCAACGACTAATAACAGCGACCATGTTTAGCCTGCCAAGAGTGCGGCGTGGCATGTGCAGGAATGTAGCTCAGTTTCTGCTTTTTCTTATCTGATACTACACATCGCAACCTCTTTACTGCATGTTAAAGTTATTTACAATGTAGATTAACAGTCTGTGGTCGCAGTAATCAAACAAAAAAATATTTATTTAAACTGTACTGTATAATACTAAACTGTCTCTAAAGGTGGTCATCACTAAAAAGCTCATAACTGTATAATACATTGAAGAAAATTATCATAATTTTAGTAATCCCCCCCCCCCCTCTGTCTTTGCCCATGGCATCTTCATAAGCATTTTGCTACTGTGGGAAGAGGATGAGGCAACATGCTGAAATGTCCCCCATCCTTTTTTTTTTTTTTTTTTTTATAGTGCATTTCTTTCCTAATCCCTTTATGTTCAGGTTGTGGAGCGTCTGTTGGCTCTGCCTGCGGATTACTGGGGCCAATTTGTGATGGCAGAGCCCGAGCATCCGAACTTGGATCACCTGATCATCGAGAACGCAAACTGCTACGCCACCCCCGAGAGAAGTACATGCTCAATAAACTTTATCTTGTGTGTGTGTGTGGTGTGTGTTGTTCTGCAGTGCTCATACCAGTCTGTGCACATTTGAGGTCGTAATAATGATTTTGATCTGTTACAGTGAGCATGCTGGGACCCTTGACTACTCCCGAACACCAGCTCACTAAAACCCCCTCCTCCAGCTCCCTGTCTCAGCGCATGAAGTCCTCCCTGACACCCAGGTAAAAACAAACACAAGCACACACACAGTCCTCTCCTGAACTGCTCCAACTGTTTTTATATATAATCATAGTCATTATTTGACTCTGATATTTACTGAAAAGCTGTAACATTTGTAAAAATTTACAGAATAGCTGACTCCTTCACACATCTTTGGTTGTGGTTAATCTACTGTACAGTATCTCATTATCCTTCATGACTCCCCTCCTTTTTATTGACTGACTCCTAATTCCATTAAATGTCCCTTTTTTTGCAGATTTGGGAGCAAGAGCAAATCGTCCGCATCAGTCGGCATGTCTCGCCAAGGGAAATTCTTTGCATCTCCACTCCTGAAATAATCCAAAGCAGCTACACTTCATCCTTTCTTCTTCTTCTTTTTTTTTTTTTTATTAAAACCACAATAACAGACGAGCAAAGCGTTATTTTTCCCACATTTATGCATAAAACACACACCATGGTACTGCTTTGACCTTAACTACAAACAACTCCATCTTAGTCTTCCTTCATGTACTCATAATAGTTTTAATATTCCGCAGTGGTAAGAGTTGTATTTTGATAATTTTATATGTTAAAAGATCATTTTTTTGAACCAAATAATAGCTTTTCTTATCTATGGCGCACTCGTGTGTGTGTGTGTGTGTCTTTAGAGCTGATTTTTGCTTAATGTTTAACACGACGTTCTTAACAATCGAGAATGTATTTAAGCTTTTTAGAGGATTTAACGCATAGGTGAAAATATTACTGTACATGAAGTTTTCTTTGTGTTGTGATGCTTCTAAATTTAATCATTTCTCTTGTTTTTCAACTCATGTGTCACTCAGAGGTTGAAAAGCGTTTATTTTTTTTTCATGGCATTTCATTTTAGGCTGTAATTGTGAATGTTTGAGTGCTTTGTAAAAATTATGTTTTTAGTTTTGATGTTTTGTATTTGATTTGTATTTTCTATTTGATTTTGATTGTCTTTATTTCCCCTCATCCTACCAGAGATTTGTGTTGTAAATGTTTATAATCCTTTAGTTTTAAGACCTTTCACATCACGTAGATCTCTTAATTATCATCTACAAGCGTGACTCGTAAGTGGTATAGTTTGTGAAAGGGGGGGGATGAATATTCTTCATTGTCCCTTGTTGTTTTTTTACAGTATAACGTGCATTGCCAGTGACCATCAGGAACATTGTCCGGTGGTTTATGTCAGGGTTTGTAATCCCCGGCTCTTTCAGATCATTTATCTCCTTCTGTGTTTATTGCACTGTGTAATGTTTGTACTGTGGGAGGTTACTCATGAGCAGTTCTGTGCAAAAAGGCAATAACTTTGTAAAAATTAGCCAGTACAGTTACCCGTGGCATTATTACATTAACTCTTGGCACAAATTTTGTACACAAACACACACACTCTAAAGTTCATGTAACTTATAAAATACATTTCTAGCATTTACAGAAAGTGTCTGGTTTCCTTTTTGTTAAATGTTGTTTCCTAACTGTGAATCCTGAGTTGGAGGTTGGAAAAAGGATAAGAAACACGTGGTGGCAGGGTGTGGAGTTATATATTAAAAGACTAGTAGTACTCTCGGTCAATCTAGAAATGCTAAATCAAAGGCAATTACATGTGCTTTAGATTCTTGAAGATGTCTCACCTGCCATCCAAAAAGCTTTTAAAATGTTATCTCTCCTATTTAACATCTTAAATGTTCGTTCACACCTTGAGTGGTTGAGGTCACACGTGGGTCATTAGTTCACCGAGCTGCCGTGAGATTTGCCAGAATAATGAGTCATTGTGCGAATTAGTTTTTAAACTGCCTGCGAGGATCTCAAGATAGCACTGTAAATGGTGTGTCATCATGTGGAGAGATGGGTGTTACAGTTTGACACAGATGGCCTCCTTCACTCTGCCTTTAAAAAGCCTTTGACACGATTCAGCAGCTCACATGATTGAGAATCTTAACAGACGTCTTTACTAAAGACAAAAATCCCTATCTGTAAGATTTAGGGACTTAAAGGTAGCTTTTATAGTTCAATCCTGTCACTCCAGTAAAATGTATTTATTGGTCTAATACATAATGATGATTTGTGAAAACCAGTAATGATACATTTATTTAAAAGAGAACTTACACAGTGACAGCACATGTGAATTTCGACCGTAGTGTTCATAGCACTCAAAAGCCCAACTAAAATTAGATTTCATGTTTTTTCTGCTACAACAATCATCTGCTCAGTCTGCATGTCCTCATTCAACAGAAAAAAGGGAAGAAATGTACAATCTTTGGTTTAATTTTGATGCCACATTTCTGCATTCATTCAACAAAAAGTAGTTATCCATGTATGTAGATGGAAAACTTTACATTCAGCAAATCAAATCTTGCCCAAAGCATAATAACGTGGTGTCTTATCTTCAGCAGACTAGACCGTTACACTGAGCCTGATCGCATCCTGATACACAAGGAGACACAAGACTCTGAATGACCCACATTATATCTTCCCTGCTAAAGTCTCCTTATCTTACTTAAACATGAACATATGTCTTGTCCTGCACTGTAGCTTGTTGAATGAGCCTCTAGACAAACATTCACTGGCTTGATAGCTAATTAGCTGCAGCCCATTAAACAGCATGTAAATGTACGTGCAAATTTTGGTCTGACTATATTCTGGTTCCTTCACACAACACCCTGAATGTCCATGACTTGTAGTTATACTACAAATGTATGGCTCTCCTCCTGCTGGACGAAAAGGAGCATTTCTGATATTTTCTCTAAAGACCTTTTTAATAATGAAAAACTTACTACATTCAAAATCATATACATTTCAGTTGAGAGTGTATTCTGTCTTTGAGGTAATTATTGGTACATGAAAGTTTAAATATCATGACAAATGTTTAAACATCAAAATTTAGGCAATGGCCAGAGAAGAGGAGTGTTTTTGATGTAGTCCTGGAAGCCTGGGTCAGATCCCCATTTCTTCATGGCCTGCTTCTCCAGGATGGGGATGCCGCTCACGTAACGTAGCAAGAACCAAACGAAGAGAGGTGACGCCACGCTCAGGTACTGGTGACCCTGCATGACCGAGGAGGCTGAGAGCCACAGACCTGACCACTGCATGATCTCTCCCAAATAATTTGGGTGTCTGCTGTAAGCCCACAGTCCACTCTGGATGAATTTTCCCTGGAGACACAGAAGTCAATTGGGGAGTTCAGTTATTTCACTCTGATGCAGTTTGAAGAGGCAAATCATGAAGTCTGTTAACTTACTGCATTATCTGGGTCACGCTTGAAAAGCAATTTCTGCTGGTCAGCAATAGCCTCGGTGGCAAAGCCAAGGCCCCATATAGCCCAGCCGACATAGTCCCTCGTTCCCAGAGGCACATCTCGCGTCTCACTGTTAAGCATGAGGGTGGGCAGGAGGGTCATAAATACCCACACAGCTGAAAGAAATAGGAAAAAAAATGAATCATCTTCAACCAACCTTGACTTTATACTGCACACACTGAATGCAGTAAACTTACTTTTAATTCCTACAGCTCCTACTTAGAATAAATGCATATAAAAAGCTATAAACCAGACAGTGATTTACACAGGAGCCTTTAAAAGAGTTGGTCAAGGACTATGGTAATGAGAGCGAAGAAGGCGTTTACATCACTTCCAAGTACCTTGAATAGACCAATATACAAAGAAAGTCCCTGGGCTGTCTCTGACATTGTTGAACCTGCGATCATGACCGTCCTTCAAGATCCGCATGAAGAGGAATGTCCCCAGCCTGCAGGACAAAAAAACACGGTTAACAGCCGCTCACATTAACCAAGACATTATTCATTAACTTGCCTTTTAACGTTTTACATTCATTAGTTCCTCCTCTGACCTCGCCAAGGACCCGTCATGACTGAACTGACACAAAAAACTCTGTGGGTTTTAATGCAACTAGTAGATAAAGGAGGAATCCCTGCATGCCTCTGCTGGAGTTTTAGGTGTCTGTGGTGTGTGTGTGTGTGTGTGTGTGTGTGTGTGTGGGGGGGGGGGGGTTAAACTGAGAGGTCAAATACTGCCAGTTTACCTGAGTCCCCATGCTGTCACCAGCCCTGTCTGCACATTCTGGCGGACATGCTTGGCTCCTCCCCAGATCCGACTCAGGTGGGCGAGCAGTATAAATGTACCAGATCCTAAAAAAAAAAAAAACACACACACACACACAAGAGAGAGAGAGAGAGAGTGTGTGTGACAAAACCTGCAGACTCAGGGTGGTTGGGACACGGGCATGGCGGATGGCGGGTGGCTTTACTTTGTCACAGTAAGGCGTGTTCAATAAATCTTCTACCCAGGTTACTGCAGACAATTGGTTCCAAAGTTCAAGGGTAAGATAGAGCCGGGAGCACCGCAGACAGTGTCTCACCACAAGAGGACGAGTGACAGAGGAGCGTCAGTGTGATTCACTTGTGAAATTATAAAAGAAGTAAAGTCATCGATTTTGACAGGTAAGCTACGCTGGTTTGCATGCAACAAATGATTTGATCATTTACTGAATTCAGATCTAGATGCACCTAATATATCGTAAAACTACAACTTCCTTTTTTGTCGCTATTCATTGCTCAGAAGTCGCAGAAATGTTAATTAAAACTTGCTGAATGTTACGGAAAATGGTGGAAAAGTGAACAAAAATGTGAAATTTAAGAATGAATTTTGATCATATAGTAATTAGTATTTAATCGCTTTCTACTACGGTAGCTATTAATGACATGACCTATTTTTTTTTACTACTGTCAAGGTGGTTTCAATTAGAAGTGAAATTGTTTTTTAACCTTGAAAACGTGAGACTAGATAGTGACAAAGATGCATTATGATTGCCAGCATACCAGTGAAATCCCTACTGTGGTGTTGGTGTTGGTTGTTGGGGGGGAAGGGTGGTCACTTTTTGACAGGGGCCCCCAATAACCCCATTTGCCCTATAGCCTACGCCCCTGCTGTAACAAGCCCATTGAAGTTAAAGCTTTAAGCTGATTGGATGCTTATGCTGCTTGTTAATCTTGAAGGAGGAGCTTTCAGGCTGTTTCACAACAAATCGGTTTTAGATAACACAGGTTTTGTAATGATGACCCTTCACCATTTAAATAGCAGGGCAAAAAACTCATTGTTTTCTATTACCTAATGCAACCACACAGCTCACTATTAGTTTAAATGACTGAAAAAGCTTAAATATGATTCGCCTTTTATGTAGATTTGAGTTTCCACCACCACCAATTATTTGAGCTGAATAACAATCTACAAAACTAATCAACACATGGCAGCTGATAGAAATGCACAAAGGGTTTTAAATGATTTCCAGTCAAGTTTTGCCCAGTTTTTTACCTGCCAAATCGTAGAACTTCTCAGTTTTGAACGCTGCAGCCAGAGCCCATCCGGCCCATTGGATGCCGAGGTCTGTGGCTGCACATCTGGCCAGAGTGCTGCCCATGATCGCGTCCTGCAGGTCGACGAGTACCTCCGGGATCTGAAAGTTTGTCATAGGACCACTCCCCCCGACACCCACACAATCACATAAACTGTTGGGTGAAAGTCCACCGCTGCCATACTACTTACTGGGAGTGGCTTCACCTTGCAAAGGACGCTGGGTATTGTAGTAAGTTAGTGTGTAAAGAAACTCATTGAGAAGCAAGGGTGGACAAAATCACCTCCATAAATCCAAAATCCTCAATTTTTTAAAACACTTTTTATCATTGCATTTGTACATCACTTTATTCAATGTATTAGTGATAAGAAATGTGCACAAATTGCCTACTCCAATATATATTTAAAAGGGGTTTGAGTTAGGTGTCTTACTTTTTTGTTAATACATTTATTTGTTTAGGCCTACTGTTGTATTTTTATTTATTTATTTAGTATCATCATTTTATTACTTTATATTCTTTAACAGTAACCACATCATTTATATCACCATTTGAATTGATTTATGACATGCCAAGGGTAACAGATGGGGTTAAAGTACTAGACATTATTCATAATTAGGGTCCACTTTTTTCCACTGTTACTTTCATTTCATATCCCAATGCATTTCAGAAGGAAGATATTTTATTCCATCACAATCACCTAATCTATTCTAGTTAGGCTACTAGTTACTTTACAAATATAATTTTACATATAATGTAATGTTCTGAGGAAAATTTGTTTACTTGGTTAGTTTCACCAAATTCCTGGATGCCTCTGAAATCATGATTATATCATTTGATCCCATAGCGATCAACAGTTGAGCCAAGATAACCTGATACTGCTGTTTGACAGACACTGTGGTAAAGTGGGGAAAAACTATCTCTTTAACCAAATCACACACATTTACTTTATACATGATCTCCTTTTGATAACTAATTCAATAGCTAATGTAATATGTAATATGTTTTTTCCCTGAAACTGTTTGCAGCCCCCCTGCAGAGACCCGACCCCCACTTTGAAAACCTCTGATCTAATGACAAACCCAAATAGAGTCATAAAATATACATTTATTCTGTTTTATTTATTATATTTGTGCAGTAAAATACACACTATACTGTACAATAATAGTGCAATACTATGAAATATCTATAAAGAATGAATAGAAAAAAGTAGAGTTATGCAGCATATAATATAAAAGTACAATAATAGTGATATATGTGTATGTATATATGCATGTATACAGGATACAAACAGTGCACAGGTGTTAAGAGTGCATGGAGGGTGCAACATTAACCCTCCTGTTGTCCTAGAGTCAAGGAAGGAAGGGAGAAAGAAGGAAGGAAAGGAGGGAGGAAGGAAGGAAAGAAAGGGGAAAGGAAGGAAAGGAGGAAGCAAAGGAGGAAGAAGGAAGGAAAGAAGGAAGCAAAGGAGGAAGAAGGAAGGAAAGAAGGAGGGAAGGAAGGAAAGGAGGGAGGAAGGAAGGAGGGAGGGAAGGAAAGAAGGAGGGATGGAAGGAAAAAAGGAGTGAGGGGGAAGGAAGGACAGAAGGAAGGAAGAAAGGGTCTATTTGACCCAGGAGGACGATACGAGGGTTAAGGCAAAAAGTGATCTATCTATTGATGTTGATGTGCAAAAGTCACTATGGAGGCCAGATAGGCTTTAGAGTGTGGATGATTTTATTTAATATTCAGGATAAATGTGTTTATTTGTCTGAGCTGTACTTGACAATCGTGGTATAACAAGCCATTGTGTATAACAAACTCTTTTGTCTCTGTGTACCTCTGTGTGTTCATCTCAGGAATAAACACAAAGACATAAAAAATGGCAGAAAGCGCATCTCCAAAAGGCAGCTCTGGCGTCTTTGCTAAAAAAGTCCAAAGACAGCTGAGCAGAGGCAAAGAAAAGGTAATACTCTGCAAATCCTTTTTTTCTTTCTTAAATTACAGGAGAAGAAGATATTATCTCTTTATTGCTGTCACTTTGAGATATGTACTCCTTTTATTCTGTAGGTGCTGCAGAGGCTGGGGAAGAATGTGGAGTCCAAAGATGATGAATTTGAACATTTTCTCCAAAATTTCAGTGACCAGCAGGTAATCTTTCCCCGGCTTAATTAACAACATAAAGTACGGTGTCACTTCTCTGTGTGTGTGTGTGTGTGTGTGTGTGTGTGTGTGTGTGTGTGTGTGTGTGTGTGTGTGTGTGTGTGTGTATTTGTGTGTGTTTATTTGAACAGTGAATCGGCTTCAAAGATTTGGACAACTGATAAAGATTTACAGTAAACACTTTAAAAAAAATGACTTTCAGTTCAAAGCAAACACCCTTCTAATGCTGCTTTACTGTGTAGGAACACTGTGATGATTTATATACTAAGTGACTCATCATGCAAACCTCCTGTCTGTTTGCAGAGTGATGGGAACCGAATACACAAGGACCTGAGGAGCTATATTAATGCAGTGAGAGGTGAGACATCTTTTTAGCTTGTAGATGCTGCACAACTATAAACTCTAGTGTGCTTTTTGTAGGTCACATACAGACATTTCTGCTTTTTACAGACATGCGTGAAGCTTCCAGACGCCTCTCCCAGTCTTTGTTTGATGTTTATGAACCCGACTGGGCCGGAGAGGAAGACTTGGGACCCATTGTAGAGGTAAAATCTATCTAGGATGTGATCATCCAGTTTAAAATGCAGAGCAGCTGCAGCTCTTCCACTGCTCATTTTTGTTTAACAAGTATTAAAAGCTGAGAAGATTCATACATTACCAGGGGACCAAAAAAAAAAACCCCTTTCTTCTCCTTCTCTTCGTACATAATTAATGCAATATTTATGCTGTGCCTTTTAATAAGGGGGAGGACCTCCTGTGGAATGACTACGAGGTGAAGCTATTAGACCAGGCCGTACGAACCATGGAGTCTTATGTGAGCCAATTCCCAGATGTCAGGGTAAGGCGAGAGACAGTTAAGTGTGCAAGCAAACAGCATGCAGACAGACAAAAGGCCTGAGAGCAAACAGGCAAAAACCAACAAAGGCGTGCATATAGTTCACACACTCATACATACACACACACAAACACACTCTCACACAGATAATGCATCCGGATTTTCTGTCTTTTCCAATCTGCAGGAGAAAGTTGCCAAGAGGGGAAGAAAGCTGGTCGATTATGACTCTGCCCGTCACCACCTGGAGGCACTGCAGACTGCTAAGAAGAAGGATGACGTCAAGATAAACAAGGTCATTAAATACGACTTGCTTCACTATGGATTTAAACTGTCATTTGTTAAAAAAAAAATACACATGAAAAAATGAATTTCTTTCACCCTTACAGGCAGAGGAAGAGTTGAACGCTGCCAAAAGTGTTTATGAAGGCATCAACAATGAGCTAAAAGACGAGCTCCCTGTGCTCCATGAAAGGTCTGATGGGATATTTTTCTGTTACCGCATCATAAGTGTGAATATACACATTTCTCACCTCAGGTTTTTTACTGTTTTATTTTCCTTTTCTTTTCTTTTTTTAGCCGCATCGGATGTTATGTGTCAGTCTTCTCATCCGTGTCAAATTTACGAGACATCTTCTATAAGGAAATGAGCACGGTAGGTTTTGCTCTGTGTTGGCTGAGCAGCTTCATTCAGTTGGCACACATTATTCAATTTTTAAAAGTGGGTTTTTTTGTTTTGTTTTTTTTTCTTCTCCCATTTTTAGCTCAATGTCAATCTGCAAAATGTGATGAAGGAGCTGCAGGCCCAGCATCCAGACAAAGTGTTTTCTCTCAAGGAACTGCAACGGTATAAGTTTCCCTTCTCTTTTAGCTTTGGATTTAGAAGTCATTTTATCTTAATGGTTGGTAATTTAAAGACATACGTTGCCTGCAAAATGATGTCATTTACTCAAGACGGTTAAAGCTCCACTAAATTTCACACATCACAAAACACTGTATATATAAACTCCCACAGTCTCTTCTCAGCCTTCTCCCAAAGTATTGATGATAACACGGTTGATTTTTTCCAACTTTTAAAAGGCATTTAATGTCAATATTCCAAATGTTTTGCAGCTTCAAAGCTCCAATATTTACTATATAATTATTTGCTATAATTTTTCCCACTGGCAATGCCTTAGTAGTTGTACACCCTGCAGCTCTGACAAACTGTGTTCCAGTGAACCTGCTTCTATTCTGGGTTTAATTATCCCTTTTATGAGTTCATGTCTGTGTTTGGGGAATGAAGCTAAACATCCAAATCATCTCACCACTGCTTTTTATCTGATATTACATTTGCTAAATATTTCAGGTACGGCTCCCTGAAGAGACGAACTCTGTCCCCTAAGTTATTGAAAGTGGGCTTCTCAGAGTTTCACAGGAGCTTCAGTCCTTTAAGCTCCCAGAGATTTAGTTTCCGCTCCCCGGACAAAGCTCGTTCTGGCACGCTATCCAGAGAGGGAAGCACTCGTGTATCCTCCCAAAGATCCTCGACCAGGGATGCGGATGCAGAGCTGAAGCCAGAGGAAGGCAGCAGTCATGTGGATGAGGAGAAGGGCCTGAAAAATGAAGAGTCTGAGCCTCCTGCAGAGTCTGATAATGAGAGAGGTGCAGAGAAAGCCGCAGAGAGTGGCAGCAGGTTTGAACTGAAAAACTCCTCTGATTCAGGGAGTTTGGAGCTCAAGCATTCTGCAGTCGACAACGGCCCGCTGCACATTGAAGAAAGTGAGGACACTCCCAAACCAAACGGACTGGATAATGGAGAAGTTTCTGGGTGTAACTCTGACGCTCAGGAGTTGGACGTTCCTCAAAAGGTTTGTTTTTTTGTTTTTTTTAAATTGGCACACAGCTGAAATGTGGTGATGCATGATTTTATGTCATGATTCTCCTTTTTTTCTTTTTCTTTTTTTTTACATTTTGTCCTCTTTTTTGTGTCCTATCTAGAATGCTGCTGCAGAATCAAAAAACACAGTGGTTTAAACTTCTAAGGTTTGTGCATTTTTAAAACTTCTTATCTGTCACATCATATATTATTCATCTTGTTGCTCTTTGATTCTTGATTGATTTTTTTCTTTCTTTTTAAATCTGCACCTGCTCCCATGTTGTCTTGAACAGGATAGCTCAGGAGAGATTGAAGACAACAGCTGCAAAAGAGAGAGAGAGAAAAAAAATCTGTCTGCACTCAAGTTTCCAACTGTGGTGTCAGAGCTTCACTACTAAACTATGCATTGACTTGTTGCTTCTTTGTTGTTTCTTTTTAATGTATGTTTTATTAGAATTATTTGTACATACAGTATTCATTATAGGCAAATCTTAAATTTACAGTTTCATTTTAACCTTCCTTTAAAAAGGCAGGGTGGTCTTTTATAATTAGAGTACCGGTAGTTATTTTATGTGCTTGATATTATTCTACATAAATACACTAATAGGTTTACACTGTTTGAACACTTACTAACTACAGCATGGTCTTGTGTTGTGATCTCAGTTTCAAAAGGAACTGAGCTACAAATCACTCTCACGTCGTTGTTTTAAATCAGTTATTTGAGAGGATCCCCATTATATATGCCTTAAAGCACATCTTGTCTTCCAGGGGTCTACATTTTAAAATCATACATTAAACATTTACAGACAGAGAATAACATTATATTATGTATGAATGAAACTTACACAGCAAAAACAAAAACTACAAATCACAATCAGTATATGCATAACATCCTACAATCATGTTCCTATAGGAGTTTGCATATTTGCTTTTTTTAAACATTGATTTCTGTGTTAATTTAGTCAGTAACACTTAAAGGATTCCATGTTTTCATTGCTTTATATACTTAAGGGAGCACGCTTGACTGTTGGCATATGTATATGACTCTAAATCATGTTTTAATTGACTGTACTGGTATGGATTGAATGAATTTTGGACTGTAAAACTTTCAATGTTGAGACCAGAAGTGCAGCTATCAGCCTGTTTTCAAATTGTATCCATTTGAGACATAAGAGCAAGCTATTGATGAAACTTCTGGTCCCATTTCAGCTTCATATAAATGAATGATTTATCAGTTTTACTCACAAAATTGGAATCTGTGAAGCAGCTGCACATTGTAAAGATCTTTTTTTGAATCATATTTGTACTTAAACTTCTATTTTCTCTACTGTCCTGTAATATTTTATTACTTGATTACATATACACACACATATATATATAAGGCTACAATAAATATAAATTATTGTGAAATATGTTCGCATTAAATAATTAAAATGCATTCAGTATAAAACTTGTGTCAACAGCTGTGGTTGCTTATCTGCCAACTGAGATTGAAAATGAGAAAAGAGGCCTCACTCAGTCTAGATTTCACTGCTCTAAATATCTCAGCAACATGACTTTGACCATGACTAAGAGCTAAAGTTTTGGGTAATAGTCTGGCTGAGAGAGGTTAGTATCATAAAACATAATGTGTGTTTTTAGTTGAGCTTCATTCATTGTAGGACAGCTTCCTGTAATTTAGTGGCGGTCAACTGATCCAACATGTTTCTCACTTCTTGAATTGTAGCAACGCAAATGTTCATTATGCTGCTTCGTCAGACTGCACAGGTGACTGAAATATCTGCTTCCTTGTGAAATATTTTACTGAGTGTGTGACAGACAGAGGTGTAAATGCTGACTAAGAACAGCCACAGACATTTTGGATGACAGCTTTTGAGCTCATTTTAGCTTTGTGGTTTTGCAGAAATTTGAATAAGTGAGCTCTCTTTCAAATCCTTTATTTTAACTGTCAAGACATCCGGATGTTTGTTCGTCTGCAACACCGGGCTCTGTATTATATCTGTCACACAGTTAGTTCAGAGCCAATATACCTGTGTAAAAGAGAGCGGGAGGACCGGCAGATATGTCAATATACAGTATATCCATGACATCCTCTTACTGTGTTTTTAAACCCTGCCAGACAAGCTTCTGCCAACTTCCTCATCACACATATGCTCCGCTTTGTCTACACACAAGGATCAGTTTACTTGTCATCAGCCTGTGAAAACACCTTTGCCTTTCCAGTGGAGCTTTTGTAAACTCTGAGAGAATAACCCAGATGGTGTTGTTAGAGTTATCATCTCGGCCTGGGAGTGGAGTTTGATAGATGTTTGTTTTAATTTGGCACCGCAGAAGGCATATGCTGTTTTTTTCTGACCTGAATCAAACAGAATTGTAAACAGACTGAACTCATACTTTGCAGGGCTTGTTGAGGCAGGATCCAGATGTTAAAGGTCTCTACCAATACTTCAATTGTAAATGAACTTCATTTAATCTTTGTGTCGTCCTTCCGGGTCAAATTGACCCTGTCTGTTTTGACTGTTCCTTCTTTCCTCCCTTCCTTCCTTCTCTATTTCTTTCCTTCCTCTCTTTCCTCCCTTCCTTCTTTCCTTCCTCCATCCACTTTTCTTCCTTCCTTCTCTCCCTCCTTCCTTCCTTTGTTCCTACCTTCCTCCCTTCCTTCTTTCCTCTGTCCCTCCTTCCTCTTTTCCTTTCTCTCTCCCTCCCTCCCTCCTACCTTCCTTCCTTCTTTCCCTTCCTTCCTCCTTTCCTTCCATCTTTCCTTTCCTCCCTCCCTTCCTTCCTTCCTCCCTCCTTCCCTTCCTTCTTCCTCCCTCCCTTCCATCCTTCCTTCCTCCCTTCTTTTCTGCCTTCTTTCTTCTTCCCTTCCTTTCTCCCTCCTCCCTCCCTCCCTTCCTCCCTCATTTCCTTCCTTCCTCCCTTCCTTCCTTGACTCAAGGACAACAGGAGGGTTAAAGTGAAAGTTTACACTGCCAGCCACGTTCACCCACTCACCCCCTTCTTACACTGATGGCAGAGGCTGGCATGCAAGGTGCCAACATGGTCTTCCATGGACGACCTCATCATTCACACACACTCACTCACCAGTGCAGCAGATGCTATGAATAGTCCATAAATGCTGTGAAAAGATTGGATTAAAGTTTACCTGGTTGTTGATTATCAGCTGGTAGAGATTTAACAACATATCTGTCACTTCTTATGTCACTTGTGCTCCATTTATTCATGTTTCCCTTTTCTTGCTGCTAGGTAACAAGTAGCACACAGACGCAGACACACAGCAGACACACAGCAGACACACACAGACACTTCCACATGTCATATTAGGACAATCACTACAGTTACAATGACACACATGACAGTTTAACAGGAAGCCAATGTTTTTTGCATATTCATAGATTTTGGAATTTTTCCAGTGAGGAAGTACATGTCTTTTTTCATGTCACGATAAGTTCAAAATTTTTCAAATCTGTCTTAACCCTTACATAATGTTCAGGGTTAAATTTGATTTGATACACTTGACAGCTGTAAAATCAACCTACACACTTTTCTTTTAGCCAGACTTTGCAAAAAAATGTTCTCTATATATGCAAATATACAAGTTAAACCTGTGTTTATTAAAAGATATTCTAAAATCAGCATTCAAACATGTTGGTTTCATCATATTCTATTAAATGTTTTCTCCTGGATCATAAAATAGTGATTGTGAAAGTCTTTTAAAACAAACATGTAAACTAATTATGAGTGAGAATATGAACAGTGTGTGAGGGTTAAAATAATAATTAGGTGTCCAAATGAACATTAACACGTTTTAGTTTTTGCTGTAATATTTCTTGCTGCTCAAACATATCAACCAAAAAATGTTCTTAAAGTTTATTTGAAAATTAGTCAAATCAAGTCAACATCTTTTAAAGTCGCTACCTTTTTTAGTACCGAATCCATTCAGGTTCGTCTGACAAACATACAACTGAAGTATCAAGTAAAAAGTGTCAGTATCAGTCAAAAAAGTGCATCGTTTATTTTCACTTCACTCCGGTGTTTGACCTTCTCTGTGCAGAATGATGTATGTGGTGTGTTTGACATTTGAAGGCTGTTTTCATTTCTGTTGACTAAAAGTGGAAAGTTTCTCTGAGGTCACTGAAAAAAATCAGATTTAACGGTGTCCCAATGAGCATGATGCATCACAGTACAGTTTGAATGCCAAGTGTAGACCATTATTCAACCTACACACAAGAGCGCTGTGGAAACTTGAAGCCTCCAAGCGCACAAACACTGAGAATGAACGTTCCAGAGAAGGAGGACACATTATTTGTCCAGCAGTTTCACTTCTGATATAGCTACTAATAATTTGCATATTCACAGATTGGGGAATTTTCAGTGAGGGAGAATTTAAAGCATTGTATCAGACACACTTTATTGTTCCAAACAGAGTCTTTATATGTCTTTATATGGTGTTTTTCAATGTTCCCACAGTTTAATAATACAATAAAGAATTTCACCTGTCTCTCAAGCATTTATTACTTATTGTTCATTTATATGCACTGTTTTTATTATTTATTTGCTCTACATATATTTTTTATTATATCTGGCACTTTAGCACTTTTCTGTTGAACTCTCCTTCTTCTTGGTGAAGATGATGATAAATTGCCCTTCAGTCGAGTCAAGTGCAATACTGTGTAGATCAGGAGTGACTGAGTACACTTTCCTTTGTTGTTATATTTTCTGTTCACGTTCTTTGTTGGTGTTTTATGTGTCTGTGTTCGCAGCCCCTGTAGTACTGCTGTTTGCAGCCCACAAATGTCCTGCAAGGGACAATAAAGTTTATCCGCAATATTT
The DNA here is from genome assembly GCF_027409825.1 of Scomber japonicus. Classification (NCBI taxonomy): domain Eukaryota; kingdom Metazoa; phylum Chordata; class Actinopteri; order Scombriformes; family Scombridae; genus Scomber; species Scomber japonicus. The sequence continues at coordinate 25,137,614 of NC_070581.1, read as the reverse complement.
ATTTTCATAGATGAAACATATTATGTGCATGAGGGAGATTTGGTGGAAAATCCTTGAGAGAACATAAGGCTGAGGGAGCAGAGGGCCAAATTTCTTAGAAATGTGTGATCATAGGGATGACCCCGTTTTCAATCCTGGTCCTGGGAGATCCCCACCCTGCATATTTGACATATTTCCTTCTTCCAGCACCTCTGATACATGAGCTCATCATCAAGTGCTGCAGAAGCCTGATGACCAATCATTTGAGATCAGGGGTGTTGGAGCAGGAAAACATCCAAAGCATGCAGGGCGGGGAACACAGTCTTTAATACATAAGGAAACAAGTTTTTAGGCTAACTGCACTTTTATTGGTGTGAAAAAGCACTAGATATAAACTCTAATTCAAAGCAAAGTAGAATTGAATATATATTTTAACATGCTTAGAGAGGATCTATTAAAAATAAAACACAGATTTTCCAGCAAAAATAGTGAGAAGTACTCGTGTTTTTTTTTCAGTTCCACATTTTTGTTTTGGAGTGAGTCATCACGCTTTGAAGACGATCTTTGAGGCGGAGCGAGAGAGAGAGAGGAAAGGGAGGGGCGGAAACAGAAAGAGAGAGAGACAGAGAGCTCCGCATGACTCTGAGAAAGGAAAAAATAACTCCTGTAGCGCATTTCACACTTTCAAACCTCATTTTTTAAAACACACTCACCACCCAGCGTTTTAAATCCCCATCTTTTTACAGAGCAGGGTGCGTTTGTTTTTCTCCACCGGTAAAAACAAACCAAAACAAAAAAAAAGTGAAGTTTGTGTTTGCTGGGTTTTTTTTTTGTGACGTGCTCTGCTGCGCCCAGGTAAGCTCACTCCTCCACAGCTGTGATGTCTGATTGTTCACTCTTTCTTTTTCTTTATCTAAAAAAAATAATCGTCTGCAAATGTATCTCACACGTGTGTTTATCTCTGGTAAAGTTTGTGTTAAATAAGGGTGAATACTTCTTTAAACAAAACAAAGGTCAGGATAAAAAGGTCAGGAGTTGAGTTAAAGCAGACAAAGACAGCTGATCACTGATCAGTGAAGATGTTGCGAACAATGGAGGAAACTGTCATTTTCAATTTGTAGTAATAAAGCCCACATGGAGGCCCACATTTCCTAGTATGGTTAGAAATCCTGCTTAGGAAGTGTTTAGAGCTGTTTAGTGTTGTTATTTGTTTGTATTTTTTAACTATGGTGCGTGTTTCTGTGTTTCTTACAGCTACACACTGAATTATCCAGCTAATAATTAACCATGAATGGTAAGTTCACCTTTCTTCTTCAATTAAATTAAGTTTTTATTTGCGTCCTATATGTCTTCTATCTGGTGGTGGAAAGTTCATTTATTCAACTTGTACGTATTTGTAGTTTACGATTTCCATTGAATGCCTCTTTATACTCTCACTCCACTACATTTCAGAGGGAAATATATACTACTTCCCACTAGGGCTGGGCATGTTGATCTCTTGTCATAGATATTGGATAGTGTGGTCTTTTCCTGGTTTTTGAAAATGATGTAATTTTCTTAAACTTATCTATCTTGTTCTACTTGTTCTCTTACTTTACCCACTTAGTCATTATATCCACATTACTGATGATTATTTATCAAAAATCTCATCATATAAGTATTTTGTGAAAGCACCAATAGTCAACCCTACAATATAATATAGTCTAGTCCTAATTTCTAACATTCATTTGACAGCTTTAATTACTTCTCAAGATGAAGATTTGACACAATGGATAATATAACAAGCTTTTAAAATACAACACATTGTTAAAGATGAAACCTTGTTTGTCGTTTGGCATCTTACAAAAAGCAGTATATAGTCAGGTCACATTTCAGATGTCTATGAGTTGTTAACAGCTCCACTAAATAGTGATTTTTCCCTCTAAACTTCTCACATGGTTTCAGTTAAATAATTGTTAAAATAATCCAATATTTCAGCAAAAATCAAAGATTAGAGAACAACTGAAAACACATTTGTGTATCAGAACTTTGTTTTTCTTCTTTCCTCTCCCATTAATCATCTCATGACCCCTCACATTTATCTGCTGACCCTTTGGAGGGGCCATATCCCTATTTTGAGAAACACTGGACTAAACTAGCTAACTGTATATAAAGTAGTGTAAACTAGCTCCACCTCCAGCAGCTACAACAGTAACATGCTGCTCTAACACTGATGCTTCACTATTAATAATCTAATGATGTCATATATAACCTAACTACATTTTAATGCTAATACTTAGCTATACTTCTACTTTAGCAGGATTTTTCATGCATGACTTTTACTTACAATGGAGTATTTTACATCAGTCTTTTGGTACTTTCACTTAAAATAAAGGATCTGAATACTTCTTCACCCCAGCTTGTGTACAATGTGGTCTCTGATTAAATCATTGCATCACAGGCTAATCAGACATTAATAAGCGGTTGACAGGTTTGTTTCAGTCCCAGCCCTTAATAATCAGATTTACTGTGTCACAACACTTAATATTGCCCTGTGCAGCCAGGCCAGCAGCTAAGTCCACGATAGAGCCCCCGTGACATTTTTAACATGCTTTTTTTATCTTTGGGCTGCAGATACGACGCCTTTGACAACACTCGCCTCAACAATGAAAACAGCAGAGGGTAAGCACAATGTGTGTTTCTGATCAGATCTGATCTTTCTTTTTTTCTGTTTTTGAATGTACTCAGTTGGTTTTTTTTGGAAAGCTGAGTCATAGCCAACAAGTATTCAGATATCATAACCTTGTAGTTTGTGCTGTTTTATCACTGCATGTATTGCTTTGTGTTGTCTTTCAGCATCAGATCCGGGGCTTCTCACATCACTACCCACACAAGCAGACACCACCTTGATTCAGGGTAACGCCTACACTTTCTTTATGTTTTCTATTACTGTACTGGTGTCTCTGCCTGGACTCACCCAAGACATCTCTTCCTCTAACCTTGTTTTAAATTTGTGTTTTCCAGCGGTAACAACAGCAGTCCCCACAAGTACAGACTCTGCAGTTATCGCAGGTAAAAGCTTGCTCTTGTTACATTGTGCAGCCATGCCTCCTTTTCTTAAATGATGCATTATTACTATTATTATTTTTTTTCCCCCTTCCCTCTCAGTTGTTATTGTTCTCATCCTGCTGACGGTGCTCATTTTGGGCGCCCTGCTTTATCGGTACCTCTGCCATAACAAGGGAGACTACAGGACAACAGGGGAACTGGCTCCAGGAGAGGACCCCGATGAAGAGTACAGTAACCAGGCCGCCAGCGAAAAGAAGGAATATTTCATATGAACCTGGTGGATGTGAAGATTTAAGGAAGAAAAACGGTCTGTGGAAGGAGTGAAAAGTTTTTTTTTTCCACTATCCACTTGCTGCACACTGGTCAGGGTAACAGATTTTATAGTTAAAAACAGAGAAGTGTAAAAAAAAAAAAGAAGTAAAAACCAAAGAAGAGATTATTAATGGAAGAGTATAATATTGATGGACATGGAGCAGGTGACTGACAACATATGTGACACAGAGCAGCAGCAGCTTGAAACAGGTGGTGGGACCTTTTTTTTTTTTTTTTTTAATAAATGTCCAAATTAGACAATCAGTAGCAATAAAAGATTAGCTTACTGCCTACTACACTATTTATCAGCCATGTTTGTTTATCTCTTCAATTATATGCACTATCTGTTTTTGTTTTTATTCAAACATACTGTATATCTGAGTGCCTTTCCCCTCACCTCACACACCTTCTATATAAGACATGTTCAGGTGCTGCTGGGGGCTGTTTCTTTTATTTTTTTATTTTAGTGATTTTTAAAATGATTTTGAGTTTTTTCTATGCTATTCTTTTATAAGCTAAAGCCAGAGAGAATATCCTCTTTTTTTTTTTTTTTGAAATCCCAGACAGCTAAACATTGTGTTTTGTATTTGATAATGTCGTACCTGGCTTTTTTGTTTTTGTACACTTCCAGATGTGGTTATTATTGATGACTTCCCTGTTTTTTTTTTTTGAAGATGAAAAAATAAGGAAGGCAAATAAAACTTGTTTTTGGACTACTGTCATTACACATTGTGTTATTCGCATTGCTGCACATGATTGGACTTTAAATAGACACACAATGCGTAAAAATTTTTAAATGCTTGAGAGAACATGCTGCACGTTACACTGAGTTGCCAGCTTGTTAGATACACAGAGCGACACACACACACACACACACACACAATATAATCCCATACAAAAAAACCCGCAATTATGAAGCTTCTGTTGAGGTTTTTTTTTTTTTGACATTATAAGCTGATAAAAATTCATGTGGACAAAATATAAACACATCTCTCAGTATTAGTAATCCCAATACAACACACCACACCCTCAAATGATTACCACAGATGTGAATTCAATCCTCTCACACACACACACAAGACAAACAGTGAATATAATAAAGCTGAATATAATAGCCCTTATAAAAAAAAAGGTGTGCTTCATTGTGGGTTGCTGGATTAAGAGCCGCAACAGATGTGTGTAGGTGGACAATGATCAACCGGCAACTCAGTGTAAGCTAGATGCGGAGGAAGGGGAGGGGAGGGGGGGGGAGAAAAAAACATCCATATTTTTTTTTGACTCAATACCTTTTTTATATCAAAGTGGCAAAATGTTAGGTATGATTGTTGGTTGGTTCATACAGTACACATACTAAAATTACAACAAATCTTTATAAGGATATTATAATATGAAGGTAAAGTAAGTAAGACTCATTCGTTTATCTTACTCACCTTGAACATTGAAATACCTGTCATGTGACCCGGCCAAGGAAAAACATGGTAGCTACTCTCGCCCGGACACTTTAATAGGAACGCCTGCGGAATCTTATCATACAACATTTAATACATAATTCTACATTGAGGAAGCTTATACAGTTTCAGAGAGGTGATAATTCTACTTTATGTTTATTATTGAGGTTGTAGTAGGTGGTGGTGGTGGTGGTGTGCTGGAGTGTGTGATATTGAATGGTGTACCTAACAAAAACTGAAAATGTATAAGCTTCATTAATGTGTAATTTATAGCAAAGCTGTTGTATTGGATTGTGAAGGTGTTCCTAATAAAAAGTGACCGGCAAGTGTAAAAAAAAAAAAAAAAAAAATCATAACATATCTGCCCCAGTTTTAATACATCGTACATATGAATGAAATTAAACAAAAACTCGCAGCTTTTCAAATTTCCAAAATAACCTTTATTCTAAACTTACATTTTAAATTTTAAGTTTAGTATAAAAAAGTTAAGTGCACCTAAGTTCTTTTTTTTTCTTTTCAAAGTATTCCATCTTTGACATGTCTCAGCAAACTGTGGTGACGCTCGTTTCCTTTAGTAATCTTAAAAGATAGAATGGTGTACCAAAGTCCCATCACATCACTTTTAGTACATACATACTATTTTACAAAATATTGTAAAGAGAGAATCCCTGAACTATAAATGTCCATAATCCTTCAACAACAAAGAGTAATCCTTTTTGCTGGCTGTGGTTGGCATAGCATCTACTGGTCAGCTGTAGTTTACAGTACTTCATATTGCTGGGACAAAGCCACCATTATGCTGCTTTTACAAAAACACAATAAGAGCAGAGATGGAAAGAAAGAAAGAAAAAAAAAAGAAAAAACACATTTTTGTTTCAATCAAATTTTTTTTTTTTTTAAAGTTTTAATAGCCGTGGCCTCTTCTCCAGGAACGTCGCAAGAAAATGACAGCACGGTAAAATGCAGTCTGGTCTAGTAGCTCTCTTCGCACTCGCTGCCGAGAGGAGTTTCATCCAATGAGTGAAGCAGGTTTCCAGACAGCTGGTCTTTCTGACCTCAATAACACTGAAATAACTAAATGTTGGTTGACAGCAACAGCATGTCTTTTCTGGGGGCCACAGCTGTTAAAACTTGATATGGTATGTCGGATACCCAGTTGACACGTTGACGCTACCAGACACCAAAAAATGAAGAATATCTACAAAGATCAGATGATGGTATCCATACTGACTTACCTACTTTCAGATACTTTGTTTAGAAGTTTATAAGATATATATAACGTAAAAGATTCTAAAAAAAAAAAGGAGAGTTTCATTAGCAGCACACAAATGTCTTGGAAATGAACAATTATTATACTGACAGTGACATAGCCTCATAGCAAGTCTGCATACGCGTTCAGGCTTTCTGAACAACACGACACGTCTTGATGTTACTTTTTAAAAATGGACTACATTTGATGTTTAAGTAGCATCTTCAAAATCTAAAAATGTTCAAAAATCTCACAGCTTTCTTTAAAAAGACATGAAACCAGAATAAAAAAAGAGAGTAGCCCCTTGTCTGCAACTTCTCAGATTTACTTAGCAGTGCATCTCAGATAAAAAGTATTTAATCAAATTTGTACATAGCAAAGGTGCAAAAATATGCAACAACTTAAAAGATGCATTTAACTCACTTTAAAGTGACGTTCACTAACAATTGCAGTCACGTCAGACTGAAGGTCCGACCGACGACCTTGTGACTGTTTATCCGATGATATGTTTGCTTTTAAATTGTGAAGTTTAAAATTTCAAGTCACAACCAAACACAAGTGCATTGTAGACCAAATCTTTGGTACAACCAGCTCATTGGTTATACTAACAAATTGATTAGCCTATCTACTTATGTAAATCACTTAAAATGTGGAAAAGTAATGAAGGAGAAAAATAAACAAACAATGATATTTCTTTATTTAAGTCCACTAAACCTTTGAAAATGTTGACTAGAAACTAATGCTATCCTATTTGTTCTACAGTGAATAAATACTTTACTTGAATGATGACACCAAATTATAATGTGTGAAAAGAGAAACAATGGCAATGGTGAGTTTTTTTGAAATATGTACATTAAAACATTTAGTGTATAAACTCTGGGTATCCGACTGTGAAATAGAAACAGGAGACAAAAAAAAGCTAAAATGTTACACCAACCACCCCTTCCCACTCAACTTACTATTTGGATTTACTTAATTTCTTTCCTTTAAGTTTACTGAAGTTAATTTGCTTTAAATTAGGGCTATCCCCAGTGCTCTTTGGCACTTGACTATGTTCATCTACAAGTTGCCCAACAAGGTACAGTAAACCACTTTGGATATTGCATGGAATCTTCTCATGAACTATTTGTTTTAATTTAATTTGTTTAATTTACAAGTGATTTAAATGTAATAATCTGTCAGTAGACAATCCACTATGCAACAGATTTGCCATGGTATTTTGGATATTGTGCAAAAGACAAGACAATTCTAGCTAAAAAGCATCCAAGATGCTGAGTTTTTTTTTTGTATAGCTGAGACGTAATTTCTCATGATCATCATACTGGTATTTACATGGAACTATTACACATCTAGTAATTTAACTACACTAAAAGTTTTCAAAAAAGACAAGTGGAGACTTCTTTTTTGCGCTTTAACTGCCACTTTTTAAACTGCGTTTCACTTTCACCATAAAGCTGCTAAACTATATAATGCGGGTCTGATATGTCAACATTTCATTTACGTAGCTTTACAGGTATACAAGAACATCTCAATGTAAATTTGTGATCCATTGAATCAAAAAGGAGACGAGGTCTCTTGAACAAATACAGATGCCTGAAAGAGGTCCAATCTGGAATGACCAAAAAGGGTAGACCCAATGAAGGTTTATGGAATGAATTCAACATTAAAAATTTGCATTTGTCCTCTCCAGGCAGTGGCATTCATCGTTTGATCTCTACGTCAGAAGTGGAGTACTGTACCTTTCACGAGGGCTCTAAAATATTACATTCCGTTAGGTGATATCAGTATTGTGGCATGGCCAAGCAGCCTGAAGAGGGAGGCATATGGGATGGGGAAAGAACTGGGGCATCATTTGGGACGGGGACACGGTTTAGGCATGAAGGAGGAGTTGCTGTTACCAGATGGTATAACCTCCACTGGATCCACCCAGGAAGAAGTTGTTCTTGCGCTGTGTCATTACAACGTTGGCACCCTGCATGGCAGCCAACTGAGCTGCGTTTGGGGGATGTCCAGGAGGTGGGGGCTGGAAATAAGCACAAACAGAGATAAAGAGCTGATCAAGTTTGGCATTTGCAACAAATTTGGCATATTCATTCTGTCCTGCTTCAGACATAAGATAAGATGACATCTCAACAATATCCTAATTCCTTTGGGTCGTTTCAGTGGGTGGATACTCACTGGGATGGAAACACTGCTGCCTGCTGTGAAGCGAGCACCAGTATCATAGCCGCTGTCCACCATCACTGTTGAGCCATGGGGGTACACGGCTCCCATCGGATAGTAGGCCATGGGGACATTTTGGCCCACATGCCCAACAGACATCGGTGGCTGCATGGGCATGAACATCTGAGCACCAGGGTAGTGAGAGGACATCTGAGGCACCTGACCAGGCACCTGAGGTGGAAGCACATATCTGGGCTGGTATATCTGCAGATGAAAAAAACAACACAGGTTTGAAACCACTTAAACTCTTACAATGATATTATTTGGTGTTACTTGAGTTATTATTTGCCTTGTTATATAAATGTTATAGTTACCTCAGAATATGCAGGTGGTGTGTCTGTGTAAGGAGGTGCCTGAGGAGACATTTGCATAGCAGGAGGGTATACAGGTGCAGAGCTCTGCTGAGGGTACACAGCCTGCTGTGGATATGATCCTGCAAAACAACATTTAACTTTAAAAAGCACATAAGCGTCCTCAAGTATTACAACGACTGACACTTAAATCCCAGGTTGAGTGGATGTTGGTGTTTTTGTGACACAATGTTGTGAAACATTTCAGCGGAAAAAAGAAGAATTTTTGTGGTCAAACATGTTTTTCAGGGAATGAATATGCTAAAAGAGGACACAACAAAGATGTCATGTTTAATGGCAGAATACAGAAGAGTAACACAGTTTCATCAGTATTCAAAAATCTTCGAAGGAGAATTTCTCACATTATAGCGTCTATAGATGAAATACGGCTGCAACTAACGATATTGTTACCGTCAATTAAAAAGCTGATTACTTTTTCTGGTTAATCAATGAATTGTTTTGTCACAGTGTTACAAAATAGTGATGTCTTTAATTTGCTTGTTTTTGCCAGACTAGCTAATCTGAAACCTAAAGATATTCAATGGACTATGATTAATGACAAAGAAAAACAATAGTCACATTTAACAGGCTTGAACCAATGAATATTTGGCTTTTATTTGCTTGAAAAACGACTGAATCAACTAATCATTTGTCAAAATAGTTAAAGATTAATTAACTAATCGTTGCAACTCTACAGTGAAATGTACTTTCAGAACCAGGCTCTAAACCTGAAACAAAATGAAACGATAAAAGTATTAAATATCTATATAGAGCTTAAACGATTGGTCAATTAATTAATTAGCCGACTGACACAAAATTAACCTGCAACCATTCTGATGACTGATTAATCACTAAAAGAAATGTTTAGACAAAAAAAAATCGATTAAATTATCCGGTTCTGGTTTCTTAAACGAGACTAATTTCAACATGAGCTTTGGAAAAACACGCTGAAATGTATCTAGATCAAATGGTTGATGTTAAAATCGTTAAAATAGCTGGTAGATTAATCAATGTTGACATTAATCATTAGTTGCTGGTGTTACACTGTATTTGGTGACCCATCAGATTCTGTGACCTTTAGTGTTGACAGAAAAAGGCTGACCATTGACACTTCTGCTTGTGCAATAAGTCATTGCATAAGCATCATTTTAGAATATAATAGAATAGAAAGTCTTTATTATCATTGTACAAAGCACAACAAAATTGAGATGCAGTCCTTAAAGTGCAGAAACAAAAATAAATAAATACTTCTAAAGAAAAAAGGCCATTATTTAATGCAGTTTAGTACATTAATGGCTTTAGCGTAAAAGCTGTTTTGTAATCTATTAGTGTGTACTCTCAATATCCAGTCACAGTCTGATTGGTACTTGTACTTTACTACGTTAAGTAAATTTAGCTGGTAAAATACTTCTATATTTATAGTTAATTATTAACATTTTTTTTTTTTTATTACATTTTTTTTTTTTTTTTTTTTTTAGTTGTCATTAATAATGTTTACATTGTGGTTTTGATAAGCTTCTTCTACTTATGAGAAGGATCCTCAAACACTGCAGGTCACTGAATCTGACGGGTCACCAAATACGATGTAACACCGGCCTACATCTAAAGTGAATGGGTGCAAAAAAAAAAAAATCTGCACACAATAGAAAAAAAAGATGAATGTTATATAAATAAACGTGCAAATAACTGCGTAAACCAGCAACTAATAATGGACTATGAAGCCTGACATTGTGAACATTGACTGACACAGATTTTTTGGGGGGTCTTTACAACACAAGAGGAACCAAAACAGTGAAATCATGTTAGCTTCGCCTTTAAAACCTCGGCTGTATTTAATGCTCTTTATCCACCTGAAAAATTAGTGACTTGACCATAAACGGTGAATACACAGTTACGGGATGAATTTAGGCGTTCATTAATATTAACATCTACCGTGTTTGACCATGATAAAAGATGCCAAAATTTAAAAAAAGGCTCAACGTGAATGCTACACGGCTATGCAGAAAACGTCAGTTTATTGTCGTGTACGTAGCTAAACGTGAAGCCCGCTTCAGATTGAGCCATAACGGAGGCTCTTCGTGTCTTTTCTCTCTCTCGTTTTTTTTTAAAACGTCAGCGCCATGTAGCGAACACAGCCGGACTATAATAACGTCAGGAGAAATATACCTTTGTTGTTCATTGTTCTTTGCTGATCCGGAGGCTGAGGAATTTCGGATTAAACTGAGCTCTGCGTATCTTGTCACGGCCTTATTACGGTTTACAATCATCCACTTCCTTGTTTTTCAGCTTCTTGTTGTTGTCGGGCGGTGACGTCACGCGTTCTCTATCTTGAGGGGGGAGGTTTGTGCGCGCTCTCGCGAGGTCGGCAACGCGCACGCCGCCTACAGGCCGAAGACGTGCATAACACTCTCCCTTCAAAACGTTGGAGTGGAAGAGATTTTAGACCCTTTTTAAATTTGATATAAGCAACCCTAAAAATAAGTAAATTATTATTGTTTTTTTTCTAAAAATGATTTTATACTTATTATAACTTAAATTATTTTGTGAGACTGTCTGTTAGAGATGGGACAAACATCTACAGGTTCAAATGGTTTTATTTTAACAGGTTTAATGTTCTGTCATTAATATCGTCTTTCCCTCTGAGTTCATTAACTATCTTAGATTATTATTATACAGTATAGTAGACCACTCTATTATGTATTGATGTAATTTACATTATCCACTGAAATGAGTAATTTAGCAGAGGGTTTGAACACTTGCAGGGCGTTGTATGTCATATTCTCATTGGGAGCTGAGCCCCCCTAATGGTCTGATCCTAGAATCGCCCCTGTTGGGGAGTTTAACGATGATTGTAGTAAAGATTCACTACTTTTTCTCTTATTTATTCCACTTCCTTTTTAGATTAGATTAGATGAACTTTATTGTCCCGAAGGAAATTTGTCTTGGGCTAAAAGTGCCAGGTGCAGCTGCACATATACAACAATACATAATAAGCACACACAAAAAAAACTACATGACAACACGAAATCAACAAAAAAAGTGCTTCAGACCTAGTAAGATGTTTTTATCATCTTTAGTTTACATATTCTTTCATTTACATTTTATCCTATGTACATTTTGTTTAACTGAAAGCTTCATTTACCATTTTTAAGAAATAGGGATAATTTTATTTGTTAATTTAATCTTGTATCTTTGTCTTTCTGACTTTGAGACCGGTGTACGTCTTTTTCCCCCTTTCATTCCCACGGCTCTCCATTGTCCCACTTCCACCATAACAGACGGCGTTAAACATGTATTACATGCACTTTCTGCTGCTGAATAGACCACTGCTGCTGCTATTATTTATTTATATCATTTAAGCTGCACTCACACTTTTTTTTTTTTACTGCTGCTGCACTTAACTATTTAAAGATGTCTTGTATGTGTTTCTGATGTGTGCCTTTTTAAATGTTCTATTTTTCTCACACTGAGAAAGTTCAACGGAGTTTCATTGTGCATTTTGTATAATGACAATAAAGATTATTTCTTTCTCTCTTTCATCCCTTCTTTTTTTCTTTCACTGCTGCACCAATACACTCCTGATTATTGAAATACATCTCTTGGTAACAGTGAAGTCAAGTTTCATGGCCTTCCTTTTCTTCACATCCTGACTAATGCCTATGATGATAGTCTGCGTTTTTTGAACCTCTTACTTTACAATGACTTTTTGAGGCAAAATAAAGATTTGACTCTAGTCTTACAGTCGAGTGTATATAAACGTTTCTAAGAGGAATTCAAAAATATCTGGGAAAATATAAAAACAAAAAAGGATTAGCCTGAATGATCTTGAATATCTGTATCAAGCTAGAGCCAGTCAGAGGGCAAAGGCCATTCTGGCGAACCATCTCCATCCTCCCCTGTAGGGCCAAATCAAACATGTATCTTAAATCATTTGTTCCATCTACCATTAGGTTTTTTAATAAGCTGTAGGCGAGCTTGTTGGGAATGATATACCTGTGAAACTGTGTATAAGATTTATTGTGTTGTTGTCATGCAAGATATAAATGTTTTAACTTCTGTTACAAACCAAATTGCCCTTCAGGGACATTAAAGATTTTCAAATGTCAAATCAAATGTCAGAAGTATTGCATATCAGGAAGTATTTGTCCCTGCCTACTTGTAATCTACCATTTATTTGGAAATGTGCTGATGTCTCTTCACTTCATAAAAGAAGAGATTCAGTAGATCTTAATAATCATAAAACAATTCATTTTATTTGCACTCCACCTAAAACATTTGAGAAGTTAATTTTTAATCAGTGATCAAAGTATATTAATAATATCAATATTTACCAATGTAGCTATGATGTATTCTGTAGACAAAGTTTTTTATTGATTTAACAAAGGCTTTCTATTTGGTTGACCATTATCTACATGTTTCTCAACAGGCGGTTCTTACCCTCATAACCCTTGTCAAAGTGTTTCTTTTCATCACAATCAGATGAATTGTTAAAACATAGAAACAGGCAGGTTTACTGCTCTCTCTGAATAGAAAAGACTCTGTGATTTAGGTGAGACTGAAATCCATTTTATGTTTTATTGCTCATTATATGATCATTTACGGCCTATATTATTTAGTAAAACATCCTTCATGTTTCAGGAAGGGAAACCTTTGTGTTGCTGATTTTATTTGTAGAGCTTGGTACAAAATAGCTATTACTACTAAAGATATAACAGTAAACTAGAACACAGATATATGTCAGAATACTAGTTTAAATTCACCAAACACCAGTGTTCATAGGCAGGCATGGTGAATTATCTGTGTTGCTCACACAATGTGTTGATTCATTTTGTGATTTATACTGATGATATCTGTGGAGCAACAATAGAAAACAAAAGGCCTTTCACAGCAAGGTAAGGCAAGATTAAATAGCACCTTTCATCCACAAGGCAATTCAAAGTATACTTTACTTAAGTTATAACAGACAAGGAATAGATTTACACTTGCTTTATTCATTTGGCAGATACTTTTGTACAAATTAGGTTCAACACAGGCCACAGTAGATCAATAAGAAGCCTCAGTTACATTGTCTTGTCTTGATTTGGAGCAGGCCTCAAGTCTTCTGGCAGTTTGTTGAAGATATGTGGTCCGCAAACGTAGCAGCAAATCACAAATATATATTTGGCTGGAAACCGTAAAGTTACTTCTAAACCAAATAATGTGATCATCAAGTCATTGACAAACTAAAAACTAGTGTGGCAATCTGAGAACAGTAGACCCGTAAAGGGACCATTAAAGAAGGGAAGCCTAATGAGGAAATTAATGTAGCCTGAATTTGTGTGACTGCCTGAATGTGGATATTAAGAGTCAGGTAAGTGTCTTCAACTACGTTACACCAAGATTTCTGGCTTGGTCTGTGGCCTTTAACATTTAATTGTGCCTTTGCAGAAGGATTAGATGGTCAAAGTATAATTAGCCTGTTAGCTCTACTATTTTTTCATTTCCACCACTTAACATTTACAGATATTGAACGCAGGTGCTACGGGCATGCCCAGATGCTAAAAGATGAAAGTAATTCACTCATTTATTATGTATAAATTCAGATTCATGAATAATAAAGAATAGGTTTATACTTTTTCAGCTTACAAATATTTAGTTTTCAAATCATAAGATAGCAATTTCTTTGACAGACAGAACTATTGTAGTAGGTGAACACACGTACACTAGGCCTAGGTCATACAGAAAAATGTGACCAGTTTTTCTTCCATTAAAAAAAAAAATGTAATTGTAGAAACAGTTAAAATATATTAATCCAATCAGAATCATACACACAGTACACATTTTTCTTTTCATAACATTTAAAAAAACCCATAGTAGACATGAGACAACACAACCGTAGTCAGATTGTTAGTTAGGTGGAAGGAATGAGGGTCCATGAAAAGGACTGTGTGTTTGTTTGTTGTTTGTTTGTTTATTAGTTTACACATATACAAAATGAATACAAATACACAGTAATGATGAGAACAATGTGAAGGAGAATTGCCGAAAAAACCCTCAAGGGGCTTGCAGAATGACATTCTCCAAACAAAACAAAGATCACAAACACACAAATTACATTACAAGAAATTCATCCAGGTATACAAGACATCATCATTTTAAAAAAAAACAAACATTTGGTGGACACAGACTAGGTCCAAAAGGACAACACTGGCCGTACAACAAAAGTGACTATATTTGTTGAGTTTTCAGTCAACAAATATAAAACGAAGACCAGCAGTGCATTAAAAACAATCCTTTTTTTTTTTCGTTCTGAGGAATCTTCAAATATTGTTGCCATGGTGCGATTGGTGAAAGGGTCAAAAGGGGGATGTTTTTGAAAGCGCTTGGGGGGCTCCTTCATACCATCAGCCATCAGACTGTACAATACCACAGCTCCCAGTACCTCCCACTCCCACTAAAAAAGATTGATGCTATCCTTACTATGTTAATCCCAGGAACACTGCACACATGTATATAATCTCAGGAACTTCTGCATATTGCACATTTATATATTGCACATTTATATATTGCATTTATTTATTTACACAGAGATTGTTTACTGTGTATAGTATTTTATTTTATTTATTTGATCACTTTCACGAGTACGCTGCTACTTTTTTCCATATACTGCTGTGTCAGTTTCAATTTTTCTCAAGGGGGATCAATAAAAATACATCTTATCTTATTCATGAAAATAAATCTGAATCATTGTGAGCCTACATACTATTAACCACACTGCAGCTTTAGTACTACTATAAAATAATAATGAATTTAATTTGTTTTAAAAAAGAAACTAGATTTTGAACGCTTCATCTGCAAGAACATTTTAGTCAATTTATTAAAGAATTTATTTATCAAGTGATATTGATGACATGATATTTTCACTCTCATGGATGTCATGTGATGTTCACGCCTTTCCCCATCCAGACATAAAGGAGATAGGATGTGACAAAACAAAAAAGGTTAAACGCTAATTTAAACACGCTATTTAGCCAGTTTTCATCAAATCAAAAATGAAACCTTGAACTGGATTCAGGGGCCTCGGGAGCGCGCCCCGTGAGCGTGCTGTGTGTGACGTTTTGTTTGTGTTCTTCTGCGCATGCGGGTTAGTTCAGGACCGGTGACCCGTTCACATACTGGTGACACTCCTCATGTAAAAAGGTAATGTGAACAACCAACCAACGAACCAAACAAACAAATAAAACAAAAAAACAAAAAATAGCAATAGAAATAAATCCATATTGAACGATAAAGCCTGATTTATGGTCGGTAGCTCTTCACTTAAAGTAATAAGTAGGCTATATAAGGTAAGAGATAAGATAAAAGTAGCTCAAGAGATATATGTTCTCAATTAAAGCTTGGAAAAATGTTTAATTGTCTCCATGGTAACAAGGCACTATCCTCCAGCTGGTTTGTTTAGTTTACATTAGCCTCTTCATCCTCAACTAATTTAAAAAGGATGTTATTTACAAATTAGACCAGACTATCTAAAGTTACACTATTAATACAGTTCAGTGAAACTACAATCTCCATGGCAACACTAATCAGACACATTCCTTGAGAAAATATGAGAGAATAATTTTTTTTTTAGGTGCCATATATTTATAGTTTCTTTTCTGTCTAGCCACATTTAACAAAAGTGTCCAGCTACCTACAATAACTCAGCTAAGGCCTATACAAAGCACTTATAGCAATCATCAATATTGGACATAAAAAGTGCATAAAATACAACATGCAATGGCTCAAAGTGCTGTCATCATATAAATAAATGGCCTACAGTATCTGCCTACTTATCTATGAAGAAAACAGTTCTGCTTTGACTTCTGTCTTCTTTTCATGCTCTGCTGTGGAGGGGTCATCCATCACCTTTGCAAATCTCCTGAAATTTAAGGCGGCAACCACTTGTCCATCATCACACTGTCTGTCATCTCTATTGTCACTGAGGGCAGACAGTGAAAGTCTACTTCTGACTGTCCTCAAGTTGCAGCATTTCAATTAGATTTTTACAAGCAAACAAACAAACAAACAAACAAACCCCTTATATGTATTTGTTTGAAACATTTTTATATAGTCTCTATGTGAGCCAGCATAAATCACTATGAAGGGGATACATTTTTGTCCCTATAAATAACTCAGCAGAGGCAGGGATATGTAGACCAGCACCCCACCTCCCCCTCCTCCCTATAAATTGCACCCTCGTTTTTTTTCATAATTTTGCACTCATTAACAGAAATAAACAGGTATAAAAATCTTGTTCTAGCTAAACAAACACGCGTAGGTGGACTATTGGTGAAGCAGCAACTCATTTCATGTATTATTTGCATGTGTCAGAGGCTCCATTGCTGCTGTGTGTGTGGAGCTTTTATTAAGAGGCGCGTCCCCTTTAAGAGAACCATGGCACCTCTCAAGTCCAGGCAGACATTTTTCAATGCAAGATTTTTTCTTGCATAAATTATGTTCATGACGTAGTGCAAAAGGCCAATTTTGTTGCAATTTTGCGCGACTTTACAGCTCAAAAAGGATCTTGTGTGACACCTCGAGGATTTCTGATTGTCTGAACTGTTGCAGAAAGGGCATCGTCATTAAATATTAAGAGAGAGGAGATCCTAACATTGCAACCCTCCTTATCAATGCAAATACCTCTTTTGTGTGCAGTCACAGCGCCTGTCTGGGAGCTGAGATGAATTTTTAATTATGTGTGACTGAAACAAACTGTGACAAGGACCTTTATAAGAGCCGGGGATTACAGAAAATAAGCTGCATTTACGCGGTAAGTTGAATTTAATAACCGGACTGTGTTGTCGCCTGCTGTTCGCGCAAAGCAGCGAAATGGCGAGAGGAAATGAGTTTTGGTTAATATGCAATGTTCGTAATTAGCATAATTTATATATTTATGATAAAGAGAGGGAAATACATAATATTCGGTCTCTAGGCACGGGTCGAGAGGATTTCTGTCGCCTGCGCTCGGTGGTT
Source organism: Scomber japonicus (assembly GCF_027409825.1). NCBI lineage: Eukaryota > Metazoa > Chordata > Actinopteri > Scombriformes > Scombridae > Scomber > Scomber japonicus. The sequence continues at coordinate 25,120,014 of NC_070581.1, read as the reverse complement.
ACAGCTTGTGTCCAAAAGTGGCCGACGCTGCGAGACTTTTATTGGGCAGGATGGGGGTGGGGAGCCCATCAACACCCGCTGAAGTTTTTGACAGATCCTCATTTCTAACGGGGCATTGCAGCAGGAAATGCATCATCTCTGCTCTTTTTCGATTCTGTGATGAGTGTGGAAACACTTCACGTCCACGATCAAGCGTGTTTCACCACGTTTTCTGCTGCTTAAGTGCAACACAGTGTGGCCTGTTTATAGGCCCCTCTAAATAGTGTGGTCCTGCAATGACAGAAATAGCCATGAATAAAAAAAAAAAAAAGTCCTTTGCATGTGTGGGTCTGTGTAAGCCAGTATTGTCTCTAAAGTGTGTGTGGGGGAGGTCACAGTCATGACACTGAATATATGTTTTTATTTCTCAAGTGGCTGCAAAACAGATTAGTCTTGAAGATAAGTTTCTCAGAGTTTATTTAATCCTGTTTTTGTTTATACTCAGGATGCCAGGAAGACAGTGAGCGTGGTGGTGCAGCGAGCCATGAACTCCCAGGATCTCCCTGCCAAAGATGCCCCACTCACTGTCAATGAGCAGGTAACACTCACCTGTCTGTGAAAGCGCAGTGAAAGGGCTTTCTCCTCCCACCATAAGCACACACTGAGCCGAGCCAAACCTTGATAACTCAGGTTGTCTTTGAGGTTCTTTGCTGCTGTTTGCTTTTGTCACCCTCCATGTGCCAACAACATGCCATATCATAATGGAACGATTAACTCCACACAGCAGTCCATTGAGATCAGGGCCCACTTTTTTTGTGTGTGTGTGTGTTTTACCACCTATTAATACCTGCTGGTCTTTTGCTTGTGAGGGTTACCGATCTTTAAAATGCCATGCTTAATAATTGATTGTGTTTTTTTTCTCTCTCTAGTAACATGCTGTGTAGACATAGTCAGCAAACAAAAGCAATGCTCTTCACGGATGCACAGAGGGCAGCTTGAAGAAAGCATTGCTTGAGCTGCTTGTTGGCTGATGCTCTTTGTCATTGTTTTGTTGTACTCATGTTCTCTCTTCATTTGTGTCTTTTTTTCTTTTCTTTTTTTTTGTTTGTTTGTTTCGGGTCATTGTGTCCTAACATGTGCTTGGCTTCTCTGTTCTCCTTAGCCATTCACTGTCTGACTGCAGAAGTCTTTTTTCAGCCATTTAAACCCTGCACTTTGAAATTCCCTGCCAAAGACAACCAGGTATGCATCTTCCTCTCTCTTCCTGCATTGTCTCTCTGCATCTTGTCCCGCAGCCCCAGGTTGTCTCTCGCTGCCTCACCTCTAGGTCGTTCATGATTACATACCATCAATCACCCGTCAATTATAAATCAGATTTACTACATGACGCTACATGTAGTTAGACGGAGAAGTGATAGAGATGGAGAAATACTAGGTGTTGCTATTTTCGTGACGCTTCAGGTGGTTGATCAAGTCAGATTTTTACCATATTAAAATGTTTTATTTACTTAAACTGATGATGTGTCAGAAGTAGAATAAAGAAGGCAGCTCCCTCTTAATTTGAGTCATCTCAGCTTTTAACTACTGATTGTTGTGCAGGTGATTGTGATGTCTGGCCATGAGACTATTCGTGTGCTAGAGGTAGAGGTCGATGCATCTCTGCCATCATCAGTACCTGATGGGAAGAGTGAAGGCAAAGCTGAGGAGGGAGCGGCTCAGGCCACAGAGCAACCTGACGATGGCCATGCCGTATCCCAGAACAACGGGGGAGTAGGTGAGCCATGGATAAACTAGCAGATGATTAATTACACATACAAAACATGACACAGCTGTAATACAAATGTGAACGACAGCTGTGAGAAACACTGCAAATGTCAGTAAGAGCCAACCGTGTCTGTGCTCCCTGTGCTCCTGCAGTGCCGGGTGAGCAGCAGGTGGTGTCTGTAGAGGCTCCGGCTCCTGCTATCCAAACGCTGACTCCTGCTGTTCCCATCAGTGTGTCCTTGCCGCAGCCCCAGGCCACCATGCCCATCACAGTACAAGGCTGTCCACAGGTATGAATGTGAAATTAAGCATACACTGCTCTTTCTATATTCATCTTTAGCCATCAGAGACAGTTGTGGTCGTTAGTTTGGTGGTCTCCAAGTCAGAAATTAACAACGGCTTTGGTTGCATTGACATTGCAGGAAATGTCCGTAAAGTACAAATAAAGGGGGGGCCAAAATAAATCTTAAGATTGATATGGTGTCCTTTGCACATTTCACCCTGTTCACATATTATTTCTTGCTTAATATTCAGTCTGTCAGAAGGATTAATATTACTATTATCAGCCACAGGCTACTGTAGGTGATTTACTGAAGTCTCTAACTGAGGTAGTTGTCTCTGGTGCATCGTCTCTGTGATAAATGGAACTCATTTAATCCCAAACACCTGAATACATAGTCTGAGGTTGTGCAAAGTGTTGGAAAAGCAAAGCCAACATCTGGAGAAAATTCTAACTAACACATACCACCTCCTCACCAAAAATCACAACATACAGTAAGGCAAAAATTAAACAACACAAAGCACTCAATTAAACACATGCAATTAAAAATGTATTACTTTTTAGTTCAGAAAACTTCCTCCTGTAAAAACACCAGAATGCCAGTGAAAATGGGTAAAGGAGGTAAAAAAATACAATCTGAGTGTTCATCCTAGTCACAAATGTTGATGTAAAACAAATATCTTCCTACACTACAGGTGCTGACCCAGGAAAGTTTGGCCACTCTGATGACTGGTATGATGGCCCAGACAGGGTCACTGGGCCAGCCTCTGCTCATCCCCATCAGTATGGCGGGCTCCATCGGTGGCCAGGGCGGTCTGGCTGTTCTCACCCTCCCTACCAACAGCGTCGCCACGCTCCCTGGGCTCACAGCAGCTAACACGGCTGGAAACCTCCTCAAGCTGCCTTTCGCTGGCCTCCAAGGTAAAACACAAAAAACATAACAGTAACCTCCATTAGGTTTCATTCCCTCAGTGGAGCAGTAAAGGGTTTCACACCCTTTGTGACATTTTCTGGGCCTCTGTGGATTTCAGGACATCTAGAAACATTTAAATCTATCTGACACATCTTTCTGTTTCTGTCTCTAACATAACTTTCACCACACATCCATTTCATACAGCTCCGACCAACTCCAGCAGACATGCTCTTGACAATATATTCCATCTTGCATAAGGCCTCCCGTAAGCCCCTATCTATTGACAGATTGTGGAAGGCAGACCTCTCCTCAAATAGCTCCCACCCAAATTGGAAACTAATCTGGCAGAACATGCAACTAACTTCTAGGAACCCCATCCATCATGTCATTCATTTTAATTCCAGACACAGATCATACTTCACTCACTGCACATTGCACTAAATGAAAGCTTTACGCAATCAAAATACACTGGGAACATTTTTTTTCATGTGGTGTGGGAGTGCCCAAGGGTTACAGAGTTCTGGAAGAGGGTTTCAGAGATACTATCAAGCATATTGTCCAAAATGATTCCTTACTTGCCAGAAGTCCTGTTACTTAATGACAGCTCCAACTTGGATCTCTGTGTTAAGCAGAGATATCTCCGGCTTGCCTTACAGCTGCCAAGTGACTAATAGCTTGTAGATGGAAAGCTCTTCTTTCTGTCAATATACAAAGTGGCTTCTTGACTTCAGAGATGTTAGCAAGCATGAAAGACAGAGAACAGAAAATACTTCACACTGGAAACCCTATAACAAAATCCTTAATATAACTGGTCTCTGTGTTCATAAGGTCCAGGTCGGGTGGAGTGGGTGGGAGCCAAAGGGAAGGATATGTGTGGGTGTGGGGTTACAAAACAGATGTGTTCAATTTGTTGTGTTTTTGGTTGCTTTTCAATTTTGTGCTGATTAATGCATCGACATGTGTGTTCATTTTATTTGTAATCTACCAACTTGTAACCACACCTCTATATAATTATGTTTAAATACCAATACAAATTGATCACAATAACCATTTCATTTTTTAGGGATAGCAGTATAAGTTGGTCAGTCCACCACTTTAGATTACCATTTCATTTGGAGGATAGTTCAGCTTGTGTCCCAAAAGAATGAATTGTAATAAGTTTGTTAATCTCCTCATTTCCCTTATTATGAGTTTCATATGTGTCTTCCAGTAAAATGTGTCAACGACTATTGGGTGAAAATTGGAAAATGTTTGACGTGGTTTAAACATTCATGTCCCCCTCGGGATGAATGATGATGAGGATGAGGATGATGAGGATGAACTAATGATTTTTGTGATCCCTGAACTTTTTCTTTTAGTCCCATACTTTGGTTTATGACATTCTTTGTGTTTATACTAATGATCACATTTTACAATGCTAACATATTAAACTTAGATGGTGCATATAGAAAACATTATATCTGAGGAATATGCTAAGTTTGAGTATGCTAACATTGTCATTGTGAACGTCACTATGCTAACCTTAGCTCAAAGCACTGAGTCTCAGTACAGCCTCACAGAAGTGCTCATGTGACTTGTCTTGTTAAAATGTTTTCTAACAATGAATAACTGAACAGAACAATAACATGTTGCATACTTTTATATTTTCTCTCAGCTGCAACAGTCCTGAACTCAGTCCAGCCCCAGCTGCAGACAAATGCACAAGTGTTCCAGCCTCAAGCAGCTTCCTTACAGCAAGTGCAGGCTGCTATGCAGCAGGTGACGTCTCAGCCAACACAGGTGACCAATACTCAAGTAACTGCTGCTCAGGTGGCGGCAGCGCAGGCTACACCGATCACCACCCCCGTCTCTCAGTCCAACATATCTATAGCAGCACTTCAGACTGCAGGACTCTCCATCAATCCTGCCATTGTAAGAGTGCCAATTCAAATATTTACTTCTGTTCCTGCAACTCTGCTCTGTGTACATCTAACGTGTGAGTCATGTGTCTTTATTTACCTGTGCTCTATGCTTATGTTGCAATTTTCTGTTCAGATCAATGCGGCTTCCCTGGGAGCGCAGCCCCAGTTCCTCAGTTCCCTCACCTCTACTCCCATCATCACAAGTGCCATGTCCAACATGGCTGGCATCACCAGTCAGATTATCACAAATGCCCAGGGGCAGGTGGGTAACCTTAAATTATTTTATTGTATTGTATTGTATTGTATTGTATTGTATTGTATTGTATTATATAGACTTGACTTATGATCTGCCTCTTTTGCACCACCCATGATTGCCTGCTTTCTCTCTGTATACTTCCAGCTAAAGGAAATGTGCCTTACATAGAATGAAAGATCTGGAAAAATCATCATCCTTGTCCTTGTAGTAGTGTATCATTAGGCCAGAAGTCATAATATTTTCATGCATAGTTTCTGTTTTTCTTAAAACAAGCGCCAGTCTCCAGTGAACATTAATCGGCAGTGCTATTTCAAATCACTGGAGCATAAGACGTTCTCTGTGAAAACTGATTGTCCTCTCCAACAGTTCCATTACTCAATCTTATCATTATTGCAGCTCATTGGGGTTAGTAGTGCTGTGTTTAATCTTGAAAGACATGATTTCCTTCCAAGTTAATTGCTAATAGGATCTACTTATTTCACAGACGCAAAAATACTGCCATGACTGGTCCTTTAGTGTCCTTGAAGTGGGTTTGGTAAATGAATACTATGACGAATTCAAACATTTCATACGTTCATAGGTCATAGGAACCCTCCCGCTCTTGTTGAATCCAGCTTCTCTGGCTGGAGGGGCTGCAACTCCCACCCTCCAGGGTCTCCAGGGTCTCCAGGGTCTTCAGGGTCTTCAGGGTCTCCAGGGTCTCCAGGGTCTCCAGGTTCAGACTGTTGCCCCACAGTTACTTTTCAACACCCAAGGCCAGATAATTGCCACTGTAGGCAACGGACCCGCCACAGTCACAACTTCTGCTTCAGTTCTGACCAAAGCTGCTGCTACGCCAACACTTTCCAAACCAAGCACGCAGGTAGGCAAACAAAATCTATCTGAAATGTCTTTTGAGGTTTAGAAAGCACGCAGCTACACTTGAAAGCTGAAAGAGACAAATAAATTACTCCATGAACTGTAAATAGACACAGCTGGCAGGTAATGAATTCCTGAAGATATTTAATTATTATTATTGTTAGGATTTATTCCTTCCCTTTCAGGCTTCAGTAACGGCTGCCACTCAGTCACCAGTTGTCATCGCCCCACAGCCCTCTGTACTGAAGACAGCCACAACGCTCTCCTCTACAGTACCAATAACCTGTGGAGACATGGCAAAAGTGGGCCAGCTTGTCAACAGTAAGTACACCTGCTTCTCCTACCAAGACATAGATCTATTTTAAGGAGGTAGATATATTTTTAACCAGACTCTTCACAATCATAGAACCCCAGCAGGTAGTCAGCAGCGAGGAAGGCATTAATCTGGAGGAGATTCGAGAGTTTGCCAAGAACTTCAAGATCCGTCGGCTGTCCTTGGGCCTTACGCAGACACAAGTAGGGCAGGCCCTGACTGCAACTGAGGGTCCGGCCTACAGCCAGTCTGCCATTTGCAGGTAAATACAGCCCTTCTCATGTGACCTCTAATTTGAAAGCTTTTCCTCCCTCAGAAATAAACTGTAAAACATATTTATTTATTTCTCTTCATAAAGCATCAGTGTTGCATCAATGACAGGTGTAAAGAGTACATTTGATATTTGCAAATATTAACCATGTTTGCCTATGATAAATTTCCATTGCAATGCAAGTAAAATATTAACTACACTGATTATGTTGGCACAGTCATGCTTAGCGGGTTAAGTGCAATCTCAGTAACATAATTGTAACAGATTATCATATTAAACCCTTAAAGCCATAGCTAGACATTTTAGAAATACGCCTATACTCTTTCAATAAATAGCACTCTCACGTCTCGTTACATATGAGGTTACAGCAAGTAGCCAGTTTGCTTAGCTTAGCATTAAGACTGGAAACAGGAAGAAACAGCTGCCAACCAGCGCTGCCAACGTTTGACCTCAGCTTTGAGTGAGATTTGTTCCCTGGGGTGAAGGGATTGGTCATTCATGGTAAATTGACCCACTTGACCGCTGTCTGGCCTTGTTTAGTGCTGCAATAACTTTATTTAGGCCAGCTCTACCATGTTACACTGACAGATCCTGTCTAACACCCAACAAATTCATATAATTAGACAAATGACCATTTCGTATCTGTCAGGTTAACATGACTGAAATCCACAAGGTCAGTGATTGAAATCCCCACTGCCCACACACACACACACACACACACACACACACACACACACATACACACACATAAAAAAAGACAGCATGTGCAAGCATGGACGCGTGATTACGTGCGCATTAGTTAGATTGAGGGTTCTTTGAAAACCAAAATTGCATTAAAAACAGTTAATCATTGGGTGGATCAGGACAGGAAATATTAGAAGAGTGGATATTTCTTATTTTAAATTATATTTACAAAAACAATATGTAGCCTAAGATGGTAAAAGCTATTATTGGGAATCATGAGAAAGTTTCAGAGTGACAAAGCATCCCTGTTGCCATAGTAACTCACTGTCATTCTTACCTGCATGGTGCAAGAGAAGATGGAGCTGCATGCATTGAAATACATCACAACATAATCTCTCCTGCTTTCTCCCCTCTCCATCTGTAAGCACTTATATACCATTAATGCACATTACTGACTTGGTATCTTTCCCATAGTTTTGGAGAGAGAGCAAGCTCAAATAGTGGTCAAGGCAGATGGCCGCCCACCTAGAGCCCGGTTCTGCTCGAGGTTTCTCCTCATTAAAGTGGAGCTTTTCCTTGACGCCGTTGCCAAGTGCTTGATCATGGGGGAATGTTAGATCTCTTGGAAATGTTAGTGCTATATAAATAAAATTGACTTGAATAGAAATGTGTTTCTCACTTTCCCCCTGGTGGTCTGAATAACTTGCTTCCCTTGTGCTGTGCTGCTCTGTCTGATCGGTCTGTGCGCCACAGTGTTACGGGTTATGGATTTGTTTTTCACTGTGTGAGAAAACAGACATGTGGTGGGAGAGTATGTAAAAAATGCCAATTGTGTGACTCTCACAGTCAATGCGTGAGAGTTTGCAGCCCTATATATATTATACAGAGCAAAGCAGCAGCTGTTAAACTAACTGGCTGCCATTTTTACCACATTTATAAATGCATAAATATGGATGTTATTAGCAAACGTAACAGTAACCTTCAACATTTTCCTTCCTGAGACTTCAGTCTACATAGAAATGAAGTAGTCAGTGAAGATGAAATGAAACAAAATGTCATCCATCATTATATTCAGATTGAACTGGTTTTTCTTTTTGTCTCACAGGTTTGAAAAGCTGGATATCACCCCAAAAAGCGCTCAGAAGTTGAAGCCAGTGTTGGAGAAGTGGCTTGCTGAAGCTGAGCATTGGAACCAGAAAGGCCAACAGAACCTGATGGAGTTTGTTGGCGGTGAACCGTCAAAAAAACGCAAGCGGCGCACCAGTTTCACACCACAGGCAATAGAAGTCCTTAACTCCTACTTTGAGAAGAACGCTCTGCCAACAGGTCAAGAGATTACAGAAATTGCAAGGGAGTTAAACTATGACCGAGAGGTTGTGCGAGTATGGTTCTGCAACCGGCGACAGACGCTGAAAAACACAAGCAAGATCAATGTCTTCCAGGTCCAGTAGCGACCTAGTTCTGAGAGACTCTGCCACAAATCTTTTGTCCTGTAGGGAAGTTGAACTTTGAAGTCTGTCTGTAATACGACTCAAACTCTTATGAGATTGAAAGAAAATCAGAAAATGAAGGAAATAACACATATTTCAAGCCTTATGGAAGAGTACTGAAATAAGTTATTGTGTTTTTAAGGCTGTATATGTGTTCACTACTTGTGTGTGGTGGGTACTAAGTCAAACTGCATGGTCCTCTTATCATAAACAGTGATAATACATTGATAATAACATACACATTTGTTGAACTTTTATACAAGTGGTTTTCTAGGCTAGCCCTCTGGTTTACATTAAGTCATGTTCATTTTAGTTACATAAATGTTACTTTGACACAATGACTGACATCACCCTGATATTTGAATAATGTGCTTTTGCCAGCATGGATGTTTTGAAAATTTGCTGCTCATTTATTTTATATTCACATGACATTTGTACTGCAGGAGCAACGCTCCTAAAATAAACATAGAATATATTAAATTAAGCAGAAATTCTGTAGGCAACATGTAGGCAGTAACCTCTAAGCTAGCTATATTTTAATTAGAATTAGTTGTCTAAGGAACACCAAAAACGTAACTCTCCATGGACTCTTGACTCTGCAATAAGTGTTTTGGGACAATCATCATTTTGATATTTCTTATTGATAATCACAAAGATGAAGTTAAACGTTTTAGTCATCTCATCTTTGTTTGGTTTTGATACTTTGAATGTCATACTTCAGCAGTGTGAAGTGTGTCCATAGAGAGAGTCATTTCTGACGTTCATGGACAATGAGTTCTTTTTAAAATCAAGTTGTAGTTTAGGCTATTGCCTATGATGCCACAAATGTAAACATTTCAATTTTTCTAATATAGTTTGTTTCATTTGTGAGTTACTGACACATACTGTATGTGGGGTGACACAAATGAATGTGAAGTCTCCACAGTCTGTCCTGTTTTTACACATTCTGTTTATTGTGCTTATGATACTCTGAGAGTATTCTGTGTTTTTTCTGTTCGTTGTTGTAACTGTTCCCTTAATGGCCTGCTTCTGCTGCACTTTTCATCCCAAGGTAGATACAGTATATCTTTTAAAATAGGAGCTTAATTGGCCTGGTCAACTTATTATAGTCTTGCATTGCCTCATACATTAGTGCCAGATTTTTTAAATATCCTTAATAAGCCTTATATAAATCAAATTGATTAATTGAATTTACATTTGTTTGAATAACTGTTCAGCCAAGGAAGGGGTATTATGGTTTAACGTGCTATGATTTTCAAGTTGAATGAGTTAGATGGGTGTGTTTGCATGTGCAGTATGGAGTTATTTACTGTAGGAACAATATAATGGTTATTTTTACCTTTGGCAATTCTTCAAGGATTCTTTGCACTTTAGTGACAGCAGGAGGAGTAAAAGGGTTGCAGTGAGTTTGTACAGTTCAAATTTCCAATTATGAATGCAAGAGAATTTAACTTCTGTGTTTCAGTGTTCTTGGACAGCAAAAAGCTTTGCAAAATGTAGCAGTGCTCTCAAATTTGCAATCATCACCATGACAAGCAACATCGATCGTTATGATTAATGTACTTTTTATGCAGATGAAATATAAAACCGCAGATGAAATATTAATGCTAATATGCATAAATCACATCTTTAAAAGACTTTTGGTTGCAGTGACACATTGAATGGTTCATTTTATGTTCAAACTCATATTTGACTTTTGAGAGGGGCTACTTTTCAGTGGACATACACTTAAATGTACGAATACTTAATAATGAAAAGCTCTTTCTTTAACATGTGTCATACTTTCATGCTCAACATGGGAAGACAATATATAATATTGTTTAATAGCCGATACTAAGTTATGAAATAGAGAAAAGATGAGCCAAATTAGAATAATAAGATATCATTTATTAGGCATTTGACTCTGCAAAGCACACACAAAGGTCAGGTCTTTGCAAGATACAGGGGAAAGCAAAAGTTTTCATGTTTTTGTCAAATAATAAAATAAATCCTGTCTTTATTAATTACTCTTTGTTGTCGTGTGTTGATACAACTTTTTTATAACTCTTAGAGTAACTGATAGTAGCCAATTATTATTATAAAATGGAGAAACTGGGGAAAAAAGTTATTAAGACTCAAACCATACACTGTAATCCTTTAGTGAGAAAAAGACCTATGAAAAAATATTGATTAGAAAGGGGGTACATCTGAAGTCAGAAGATTTTGCTCAGGAGGAGGGGTTTCTCTTCATTTTTTAATGTTTCACATGCTACGTAATACATATATTGCTGTTTTTAATTCTTTTAAATCAATATGTTTTTATATTTTGTAAATAAATCATGGCATGCACCTTATTTGGAGCACACAGGCTTAAATGGTGTCACAATACCAATTATACCCATGCCAGACTTTTGACTTTTTTCATAAAATCTACATGAACTAATGAATACATATTCAAATGAGAGATAAATCTTTTTATTTATTTTTTTAGTTTTATAAGAAATGATCTCCCTTATAAATCATGTCAGTATCCATGAAAAACACCTGAATATAGATTTTGGTGCTTAATGGGTACACTTACCCTAACAGCTGAAAACATGTGTTAGAAAATTTGAAAAGTAATCAAAAAGTAATAAAATATAAAGAGTTTGATTAAGTAATTGAAATAGTTACATTACTTATTACATTTTAAATAAGGTAACTAGTAATCTGTAACCTATTACATTTCCAAAGTAACCTTCCCAACTCTGTTATATCTCAGGAACATTCACTAAACTATGGGAATCCCTCATGTTGTATCATGTAGGAGCTGCTGGTGGCGGTAATGAGCCCGCATGTTCATTACTACTACCACAAAATGTCACCAACGAAGAAGACGAAACGGAAATTACGGCAGCTCCTTTTCCTGACGAGGCTACATAAACAAACAAAAGCAAGATATTATATTACATTAATTTCGTAGTCTTAAGATATATTTGACGCTTTAATTTTTTTAAAAACATGTATATCAGGAAGTCATTTGTTCCAGTGAAGCTCTAAAATAACAAAAACTATAAAAAAGCAGGGCTAGCTAAGTTAGCTTGCGGGCTAAAGTAGTGTTTAGCTCGACATGTTTATTTTAGTGCTGGACGAAGGAGCGCGACATGATGGCATGAAACTGTCGCAGTGATAGCAAGTGGCTGCACTTCTTTCACTGAAGGTAAGCTCTATATGTGTATGTACTTTTATAACACAGGGCTTAGCTAAAAAAAATAAAAATAAAGACATGTAATAATAGTGATAATAATATGATTTAATAAGTTGTATGCATGTAATCAGTGCACGGCTGCTTAAAAACGTGAGTACAGACTGTCGCTACAGCTCTGTATTGTTCAGCATGATAACATGCTACTGTCAACCATATAAACTACTAATTTAATCTTTTTTTAAAAATTGTGCATATGTGGGTTAAACACATAGTTATTGCTTTATTTTTAAATGTATTAAAGTTGCAGCTTGATTTCCAATGATGGCACTTTTTATTTCTCTCCACTGACTTGAAGGTTGGTGGGAAAACAGGTGAAACTTGGCTCCAGTTTTTTTTAACCGGAACTGCACTCCCTAAGATCGTAAGCCATGGCGTGGGCTCTGAAGTTGCCCCTCACGGATGAAGTGATTGAGTCCGGACTGGTCCAGGACTTTGATGCCAGTCTGTCGGGCATTGGTCAGGAGCTGGGTGCTGGTGCATACAGCATGAGGTACAGTATGAGTGTAGCCTCTCTGTGTCTGCTGCACATTCATATTTATTGATATCTATATATCTAAATTAAATGCAGTCAAAACTTGTTTGTATATATGTGTGTTTTTTTGGGAGGTGTAAGTTGTAAAAGATAGTGGTAGTAACGTGACCCACAAAGTGACATATGTCCTCCTGTTGTCACTTTCTAAAGTTAGTGAAGCTGTGTCACCGGCTTGACCTTAAATGTCAGCAGTTTGTGTTTTTACTTGACCCCCCCTGAGCTTTAACTTTACAATCTTATGACTTTTGACCTCAACTTGTAGTGTGTCTTCCTCCCCTTTTTTATTTTCAAAGTCATTTGGCAGAATATATTTTTGTAGCGTGCACTTGTTGATCTTTTTTAAAATTTGTGATCAAATTTATATATGTGCTATTTTAATTTGAAGTCACGACTTTTGCTATCAGGGCCTCTCGGTTTTGGAAAGACCTGCCTGAGGAGATAAGGCTAACAGAATCTGTGACTTCTCTTAAATCACTTCTTAAAACCTATTTTTATAGACTTGTTTTATGTGATGTGATCTTTTTATTGCTTTTATTCCTGGTTTTTATTTATATTTATATATTTTAATGTTTTTATTTATTGTCTTTAATCTCTTTTACCATATTTATCTGTCATTGTTTTCTCTCTACTGTGTTTTTGTGTCTTCTTGATTTAACTTTATCATAACTTTACCTACTTTTTGTCTTCCTTTGAGAATCCTGCTTTTGCCTTATCTCTTAAAACACTTTGTAAACAGGCTAGGTTTTGTGTCCACGTCAGCATATTGTTTGAGCTCAGAAATCTCCCTACAGTTTGAATTTGAACATGAAGAGGAGAAAATTGATCACCAAATGGAGATGAATTGCAGAGCAGTACACCTCTTGGAGACAGTCAAATGAAAGATGAAATGTGAATTTGAGCTGTGCCCCCTTTTTAGATGACTCACTCGAGACTTTAATGTCCAAACAAATATTAATGATCCCCGTTGCTTGAGTCCTCCTCATGCAGAGAATGAGAAGTTATGTAAAATGACTTTAAGTTTTGCTGACTTCTCTGCTTGAGAACGATCCCTGCTCTCTTTTGTGTCCCGTTTCTAGCTGGTTAAGTGCTACGTTATATGATACTGTACAAGCTGCAAAGTGCCCACTTGTTCCTGAAATTCTTCTGTTGAGAGGAATGATGAGACGCAGACTCGATACCTTGGTATTTGGTAGTGCTGCCCTAGTTGCCTCCATTATAATTAATGAACTGCAAAGCAGAGGGAACACAATAAGCAGCCATTCAGCCTCGAGTGGTACTTGGTGATAATGGATAGTGTAAGAGTCTCCTTTTGATTAAACGGTATTGAATTGTTAAGATTAATATTGTGTAGAATTGTTTTATGAAAAGGAAAGGGTCAATTTTGTCACAGCTGTGGCATTTTATTAACAGATTTGTTCCTTTGCCTGTTCTCCAGCGATGTACTCGCCCTCCCCATCTTCAAGCAGGAGGAGTCCAACCTTCCGCCAGACTCCGACAACAAGATCCTTCCCTTCCAGTATGTTCTGTGCGCAGCTACCTCGCCAGCCGTTAAACTGCATGATGAAACACTCACCTACCTCAACCAAGGTCAGCATGTGGATCCCAGCCAGAGTGTTCAGTAAATCTTTCAATATCCAAACCAAGTTATAAGCGCTTTGAAGCAGCTGCCCCTTGACCCGGCTTTATGGATAATCTATCACCTTAAAGACTGTGAATGTGTTTTTCATACATTGTCTCCAATATAGCAGCATTTTCTTTTCTGCCAGTCAAGCTTGTAAATAGTTCATGAGATATCTTTTTCTCCTCTGTAACACAGATGTATTATAAATGATAACCTGCTGGCAGTGTACTGTATGGGGTATTATAAAGTTGGCTGTATAGTGATGCCACAGTTACCATGGGCAACATATCATCACGACAGTAGGGTTTTTTTTATAGGTTACTTTGTGGCTCCCAGCTCAAGTGAAATAAATAACCAAGCAAGTTAGCATTACTAACTGGTTAGTTAGACTACCAAGGTTAGATATCAGCTGTGAATATTTGGTGTTTTGTTTCAAGTTTATTTTATTTATATAGCAATTTAAAAAGCAACAGATTTTGCACAAAGTGCTTGACAAAGGCAGGCATATGTACATGCCATCATAAAAGGAGCAAAATTAAAATAAAGCACAAATTAAAAACACAAAGAAATCAGATAACAAAAAAAAGAAAAAAAACAGTTAAAGGCAAGAGAATAAAAGTGAGCCTTTAGATGAATCTTAACAAGACTCATTTGACTCTATTTGGTGTTTTGTGACAACCTTCTATGAATTGAGTTATTTATTCACGTGTGGATTCGTCATTGCAGGGCAGTCCTATGAAATTATAATGCTTGACAATCGGAAAATTGGGGAACTTCCAGAAATCACTGGCAAAATGGTTAAGGTGAGATTCTGACATGACATTACAATATTATAGCACAGGTCCCTGCAGTATTAGCTTCAGTCGCATTAACATCTGCCTTAAATCCTTTCTTCTTAATTTTAGAGCATTATCCGTGTGGTGTTTCATGACAGAAGACTACAGTACACAGAGCACCAGCAGCTGGAAGGCTGGCGCTGGAACAGGCCTGGGGATCGTATTCTTGACCTGGGTGAGCACTGAATGGAAAAATGTCTCATCTACTCTGATTGTTCCTGAAAGTGTGCGCTTCTCATGTATCATATTAAATTAATGTGGAAAGAATGTCGCTGTGCAGCTTTGTATTAACCATCCAATAGCGTTTGGATATTGACTGTTAAACTGTAATGTAAGGTTGAGATGACACTGGTAATATTGTGGAGAAGATGCTGTGCATTTAGAAACTCTTTTGATAACAGCTTGTCTCACATTGATCCATTGCAGATATCCCCATGTCTGTTGGCATAATCGACCCCAGGGCTAACCCTACTCAGCTTAACACTGTGGAGTTCCTTTGGGAACCATCAAAAAGAACCTCAGTTTTTATCCAGGTAGCATGATGGACAACACTGTTCCTGAATTACTTTGATTCATTAAAAGCAATGAAGGTAACCTGAGGCAGTTTAGCGCACTCTGACATTAAACAGCTCAGCTTGTCATTATTAAGTGAAATCATGTCATTCTGCAGGCAAGAATTACTAATACAGTTTGGTACTCGTTTCACTGATCTATATTTGGTTTTGTGTCATCGTTCCTGTATGTATTTCAATTTTATGTCGCTTTTCTTTTTTCAGGTTCACTGCATCAGCACAGAATTCACTATGCGCAAGCACGGGGGGGAAAAGGGTGTTCCTTTTCGCGTCCAGATCGACACATTCAAAGAGAATGAGAGCGGAGAGTACACAGAACATACCCACTCAGCCTCTTGCCAGGTCAAAGTCTTTAAGGTGAGAGCAGGATGACAAAAAACATCTGTATGTACTGCAGTGGAAATATTTGTTTTGATTGTCCTTGATGGTGATGTGCCACTTGCATGACTTCTGCATGACCTGCTTCAGCCTAAAGGTGCAGACAGGAAGCAGAAGACGGACAGGGAGAAGATGGAGAAGAGGGCGCCACAGGAGAAGGAGAAATATCAGCCATCGTATGAAACCACAATCCTTACAGAGGTTAGCATATTATTTAAAGCTTGAAAGGGTCATCCTTATCTACCCAAGTCTACCCCTCAATAAAGATTAAAATGTTAGTATGATAGGCAGTGGGTCAACATCAAAAGTCAATATTCATTCCATCTAGAGCTTCAACTAACAATTATTTTCATTATCAATAGATCGACTATTTACTCCATCTGTGACATGTCAAAACTCCTCAAATTGAGTGTTTGCTTGCTGCTCTGTTGATCAAATCATTGATTAATTGTCTTATTGTTTCAGTTTAACAAATGATTTAAAACTTGAAATAAAAGCAATGAAACACATGAGAATGATACACATACAGGCTGAGGAACAAACTGCAGCTTATAACTATTTCTGAGGTTATTTAAATGTCATAATAATAATTAAAAGTGTTGGTTTTTGGCAGTGCTCTCCTTGGCCTGAGATCACATATGTCAACAACTCCCCATCTCCAGGCTTCAACAGCACACCAAACAGCTTCCCAGTCGCAGAAGGGTGAGTTTCCATCAATGCTTCATGATGAATGCTGGTTGCTAAAGGTTAATGTAATTTACCATAAAACCCACTTTGTGGCTGTAAGCAGTTACTGAGGAAATACACGATGTTTAGTTTCTTCAAATGAACGTAAATGATCATGAGGAGTAGAAACCATTATGATCTCAGTAACATGATCACATTTCCATCCTTTTTAGAAATGGATCACCAAGCCATCAGCCCGAGCCTGTTGTTCAGGTAGCAGACGTGAGTACGAGAGTATTTTCACTTTGTGGATTTATTGCCTGGTTACCTCCCGCCTCACTGAACCACTGAATATTAACAGTCACCAGTACAAAGCTGACATCTTGGTGTTAAACCTCTGCCTCCCTTAAAGATTCACTAAAGCACCAAAGAAAACCTAAAAAGAGCAAAAAAGTAAGCCTGTTCTTGCCTCTAGGTGTGATAACATTTGTTAATGATAAATCACAAATACAAGGGTCATGTTCAACTTCCATGTAAGGCATGCTGCTGGAGCAGTTCTTAATGCGTTAAACTAGCCGATGATTCAAGGCTTCTGGTTTGAAACTGAAAGCAGCTGCCTGACTCATGCTGTTATGTTTTAGCCTGACTTTATTATTAAGCAATGATGGTAAGATGAAATAACACAAGTAGGATGAATAAATGCTTAATTTGTTGCATTATCTTGCCGTAGAAGCAGAGTAGAGGTTTCTGGCACAACTTCACCTACTTCCATGGTGCATGGAGAGGAGAAAAAAGACAAAGCTCCAGCTCCAGCTACACTTGTAGTATATAGAACAACTTTATTTTATTAGATGACCCTGATGAAGGACGCAGGCCGAAACACATTGGTCTAATATTAAAGTTGCTGAAGCTTTGACTTTTTTTGCATTATTTTGCCTACATTATAAATGAAGTCAAGGTTAAATCAGTGGTACAGAGATTGGTTGACAAGTTGAGGCTGATTAATCTACCATCTACCATTTCTGTATTTAAAATAAACCTTATAAAATTGCAGCTGTAGTCAAATCTACTAATCATCTTTGTGCAAAAAAAAAAAAAGAAGTTCAGGACATGTGTGACATAAGGCAGCTGTAAAAACATCCCAGTCATTTCACACGACCTCTGCGAGTAGACTCTTGACATAGATCTTTGAGATTTTTGTTGTTGTTTTGACTCGAATCCTATCTTCTTTTTTTTTTCTTTTTTTCTCAGAATTTGTTACCCACAGCCACACCGCAGGATGCACAACAGTGGCTTCTTAGAAACCGCTTCTCACCTTTCTGTCGTCTCTTCACTAACTTCTCAGGTAAGATGACCTCTGAATACAGAATTATTATTACAAATTCAGCATTTAGCTTGGTGACACTTGAGTGAAGGCCTTATTGGAGCTGCTGGTGCTGTGTAACAGAGCTGAGATAGAGGAGAAATTAGATATTATTTTAGGTGTTAAGGTGTTGTAGATTTGCATAGTGAGGATCAAGGCCTCAACCCTGCATTACTCAAATGATCAATTGTGCTAAAGTGTCCTTCAGCAAGACATTGAATCTATTAGAACTGTTAGTAAACTGCACTCCCTCTAAACAAACTTGTATAATTCAGGCTCACATGTATAAGAAGAGTTTTACCATATCAATGTTGAGCCATGTCTTTTTGTGTGTGTTTGTGTGTACCAGGGGCAGACCTGTTAAAGCTGACCAGGGAGGATGTCATACAGATCTGTGGTCCAGCTGATGGTATTAGACTCTTCAACGCTCTGAAGGGGCGGTGGGTCTTTTTTTGTAACCCTGTCTTAAAACATTTAGCTTACCTCTCATATCAAGCTAGGCTGAATTTATGGGCCATTGACATTTTTATTGTGTGTGTCTCTGTGGTGTCGCCGTGTGCAGGGTGGTACGTCCGAGGCTGACCATCTATGTATGCCAGGAGTCTCAGCAGTCACGCGAACAGCAACCGAAGCATGAAAACGGAGACGGTGCCGCCAACACTTTTTTTGGTGAGCGCATGTTTGGGTAGCAAAGCGAATAAATGAATGTTTGATGGTCAATGAGGCAGAGTGTTTTAGCAGCTAGGAGACACTGTCAGGCATGTCACCACAGTGTCATAAAAAACTGTAAAAGTGGTGATCCACATAAAGTATTTTGAGGATTATGTTAGGTTAAATTTTGGCAGCATCTTTTTGCTGAGATGCAGTAGAGCTGAAAACAATTAGTTAATGATTCCAAGAAGATTCTCACAATTGAGAAGCTGCAAATGGAGAATGTAATAATTATTGTTTTGTGAGTAGATCATTTTGATATACTAAGAGATTAATCTTTTGACATTCTCCAGTCTCAGTTTCTCAATTGTGATAATCTGCTGCTTATTATTTCATAGTAAACTGAATATTTATGGAGATTTGGAAAGTGGAAAGGGAAAGCAAGTGATTTGATGACAGCAACTCAGGCTTATGGTCATTTTCAGTAATTTCTGACACTGTATAATCTAAATGATTAATCAAGTAATAGACATCCAGAAAACCACAAACATATTAAACCAATAAGATATCATGTTATTGTTACCATTTGACAGAACCCGGCTAGCTGTTTTCCCCTCCTTACAGTCTATGCTAACTTATGCTAAGCAGCTTGTTTTTAGTGTACTGACATGGTATCAATCTTTCCCAAATTATGAACTATTACTTTATATTATTATATTATATTAATGTATCTCTAGTGTATCTTTTTATTCAGCTGTGGTTGCTGCTTTTGCTTATGACTCATACCCAGATTATGAATTTACATCAAACAAGTTGCTGTCAGTGTAGTTTTAAAAGTAAAATCTATCACTTGCTGTTCATATTAGGCAAAAAAAATGAATGACCTGTGTCTTCTGCCTGCCTGCAGTATATCACGCCATTTACCTGGAGGACCTCACAGCCGGGGAGTTGACAGAAAAGATCGCTCAGCTCTTCAACATCTCACCCAGACAGATAAACCAGATCTTTAAACAGGGCCCCACTGGCATCCATGTGCTCGTTAGTGATGAGGTAAGATCATCTGCTTTCTGCCTCCATGGAGACGACCCTTTGACATATGAGATGACACTTATAGAGAGGGGTTGTCTTAATACTCTATTTAATGAAATGATTGACTATGTGTTTCCTTTCTGCATTTTTAACATTTGCTCTTTTCTTCATAGATGATTCAAAACTTTCAAGATGAAGTATGTTTTGTTTTGGACACAATGAAAGGTATTTGAACATGATCTGTTTGTATATTTAACACTGAGCCATGATTAACTTTTTTTTAAAAATTGCTTTTCCAATCAAGCTTATTTAAAAAATTCTCTCTGTTTTTTTTTTCTCCCTTTTCTTACCAGACGAGTCAAATGACGGCTACCACATCATCTTGAAGTGAATACTGGACAATAGGACAGTAGCGTAGCCTCGTTCTCCTTAGACCCGATCCAGTCAGCCCCTCTAGAGCTTCATACTCCTCGATGTTCCTGGAATATGTGAAGACGCCCCAAGAAGCCCATTTTCGAGGCTGTTAGGAGGAACATGCGACTGAAGCACCTGGCCTCTTCTCACTTACTGTCTTACGTTTTTGAGGGAGTGACCGTGTTACCACAAGTGAAGTAACATTCTCCTTCTTGCCCCCTTCCCGCCCGCCACCGATCGTCCCCCCCCTCCACCCCCCGTAAATGGTTGCATTTTTCCTCTTGTCGTTTATGTCTCATGATGAAAGAGGTTAGTGGCACCACAGCTGCTATCGCTGGTAGTCTGCTGAGCATCTGGTGTGCCAAAGCTCTGTGCTTTCAGAATCAAGTTTGTTGTCTCTTTTTATAAAAACAACAACCAAAAAAGGGAAAAAAAAAACCAACATATCAAAGCGACGAAATAGAGAGACAGTTACACAGTTCACAGCATTTGGCCTTACTGGGATTTAGGTAAGCCAGTCTGCAAGAAACACGGTTATAGCTCATACAATCACATATTTACATGAAAGCACCACAAGAGGCATCAACAATCAGGACATGAAGCGAAACTGTTAGGAAACTAGCTGTCCTGTGGTTCCTCGAAAAGTTAAGTGTCTTTTTTTTTTTTTTTGTTTTTTCAGACTCCCAAACACTGCTTGTAGTGATCTTGTAGTTAGTGTACTATTGACACTCATGGTTGTTACATATGAATCTTGAATGACGATAAAACACTGCCTATGTTAGCGATCACAATGGCAACACCAGCAAATTGTCCCTTCCTTATCCTCCATATCAGCTTTTTTTTTTAGCACATCAGCATTTCACGACGTTTGTCTTTTGTGGCATTTTTTTAAAAAGTAGATCATCATTTTAAATGTTTGTTTTTTTGCAATGAATCATGCACTATGTTGGCAGATTTTATAATCTTTTTAACATACTTACATTTTCTCTGTCATTGTTTTTTTCTTCTTTTTTTTTTTGGGATATTACCACTTACAAATATTAGTACATGTTAATGGGTTGTCGTCAGGCACACCAGAGCTGCATGTTGAAAAGATATGGTTAGTTTATGTTCAATCCATTGTAACCGCTTACATGAAATCGATAGCTTGACATTTTAGATATCTTTGCCCCATCTCATCAGCCTTATTAAAAATACTTACCCATGTACTGCCCGCCATCTGTTGTCTCTGTCCTCGTAATGTTTGCTAAAAAAATAAAATAAAATGTGGTTTTTAACAACGTCCTAAATGTTATTAAGCCCCTTGGAAAAATGCTTAGAGGTGATATATGATTTCATATACATACAGTAGATTATTTTCCTTTGGTTGACAGATGTGGAGGGTTACTTCTAGGACCTGACCAATACTGGGTTTTTGGGGCCAATGCTGATACCGATATTATGGTGTAAAAAACTTCCAATATGGATATGTCTGCTGATTATTTTACAGATAAAGAATATATACATAAACATACAATATTTTTTTTGCAGTGATCAAACACTTGTGATATCTGAATGGAGGCATGATTTTTTTTTTTTTTTACAGTTTGACAATAAACTTTATTGTATAAAATGACCAATGCACTGAAACAGTAAACTACACTGTGAATGTAATCATTATAAGTAACTATAGTAACTAACTAAATAACAGAAAAAACTATAAACGATATCAGCACATATTGGACAACATACTGGTAGATAATATCGGTCAGACTTAACTTACTACAAACATGCACAGTCATTTTGTTACCATGGAGACCAGCTTTTTACAAGACACAATCGTGATGATAGCTAATAATATCGTGTACTGTATATCAGGTTGAGTGAGGGCGATAATGGTTAGTGTTATCTGATATCTGTGTCGTTAAAATGTATTTTTTAAAATTGTATGCTTTGGTTTTTCTGCAACAACAAAAGAAAAGAGGAAGAAAAAAAAAACCTACATTTCCCAGCATGCTGCGGCACCGGGCATGCCTGTGATGTCACAATAAGTATATATACGGCTACGGGGAAGAATTTCTTCCTCCATTGTTACATTGTAACAAACGGGGCAGGGGGCGAAACAGGGGAGAGAGGCGTCTTCTCGTTTAGATTTAAGTAACAAAAAAACCCTGCAACATTTCTTAACGCCAAACGAAACTAGGGAGGCTAAATCCGCGTTAATGCGAGAAGACACCGAAGTAAAGCCTAGTCGACTGAACCCGCCCCGGTGAGCCAAAAAAAAAAGAAAGAAAGAAAGAAAGAAAAAAAAAAAGAAAAGAAAGGATAAACGAACACAGATGTCAGCGGATTTCTCCATTGCAAGCATTTCAAGGCTCCCATCAGGAAGATAAGACATTCGACTGTTTACATTATTCATGCTGTAACCGAAAATGTTGGGAAATAAATCGCAGCGACTCATATGACGTCCCTCTTTTTTCCTTTTTTTCCCTTTTTTCTCTTCCCCCTTGCCGTCTGTCCTTTTTTTTTAGTAGATAGGCATGCAACATTTAAATGAAACCCGTAGGTCTCACAGAAAGCCCCTGCTCTCTTCGTGATCTCTCTCTCTCCCTCTCTCTCTCTCTTTCTCTGTGTGTGTGTCTCTAGTTGTGCAGAACAATGAGCATGGGAGCTTAAGTAGCCCATTATAGTCAGATAGATGTGTAAGTGTCACAAATTGACAATCAAACGCGAAAAGCTTTCAAGGCGAATCACTTCGGGTTGCAGTGTTGTGGATATACTCGGTTCAGGGATTATTTTTTGGCACAAAAAGGCATCTGATAGGGCGTTAAAAGATTGATGTGCAGCCTGCGTTGGAAAAAAGGGGAAACGACCTACGAGCTGGTTGGAAAAAGGGTCCCTGATTCTGCCCCAGGTAAGAGGGTTTAGTATTTCATTAACCGGGCGGTTTGCCATTGTGTGTGTCTTTCTATGTGTGTGTATGTGTGTGTGTGTAAAAACTAGGCTTTATACTGTAGAGAGAGAGAGAGAAAGAAAGAAAGAGAGAGGGCGGTTGTCTTTGCCTGTCAGCCTGATAAACATCCAACCTCCCCCCACCTCAGTTTGGTCTGGTCAGTTGCTGCATCTGCTAAAGGTGTACCCAGTTAAACAAATACCTCATCCACACTGTGCATGTAAATACCCCATCAAGTCACAATTGTCTGCAAACACCACTGTAGCCTCCCAACAGTCCCAACTACTGTAAGTCCTTAAAGGGACAGCGTTGGACGGTTTGACTCTTGATTTTCATAAGGGAAATAAGCCCACTATCAAAAAACTCAGCCTCTGCTCTATTTTGCTCTATTTATACTGGAGTCCCAGTTTTGCAAAAAAAAAAAAAAAAAAAGATTCATTTTGGGATCAGCAGGAACCTTTTAAGACCAGGCCGGTGTTCGTCACAGCCTCTTCAGTCTTCAGGGGTTAAATTTAGTTCAGGACCTCATTCCAAATGGCAACAAAAAAAGGGGAAAATCCACATTAAAGGTGAATTTCAGTGCTTGGTGTGAACACATAGAGAGCATCTCAGACACAAGACAGCTGCAGCATCTCTCCAAGCATGAAGACATGAATCTGTAAGAGTTGGTTCATTGGATTACTGACACACACACACACACACACACAGGTATTAAATCAGATTTTACTTTTTTTTCCCCTTCCTTCCTTCCTTCCTCCACAGAAACTGTCCTATTATTCCAGTAAAATTACTACGACAGCAGTTGTTTCGTCATTCACTGTCTGACAGAGCAGCTCCAGGATGTGCAGCTCTGTGTGACATCATTGCTACAGTCTTTGCTGTTTAGCTTAAGGACAAACTTCACTACAATACAATATTATAGTAATAACCTTTAATAACCTTTTTTTAAAATAAAGGATATGTCCACAGTTCTTTAAGCCTGTCCTAAAACAGCAGTCAGGCGCCCAAATGAACACTGACGCAGGTTTTCTTTCTTTCTTGCTGTAATCATTCTTCCTTTTCATAATGACCATTAATAGATCCTCTCATGATCCACTTACAATGGAAGTAACGAGAGACAAAATCCACAAGCCTTCTTCCGTGCAAAAATGTGTTTTAAAGTTTATCTGAAGCTAATGTGAAGCTTCGGCTATCCAAATTTAGTCAAATCAAGTCAATATCAAGTCTTTTTAGTGCCAAATATCCTTTTATGATCCTTCCACTGCAGCTGAACAGGAAACACTGTCCTGGAAAACACAAAGAGGGATTTTTTTTTTTTTACTAAAATAACTGTAACTGTGGAATATATCCTCTTTATTTGAATAGCTCATATGACTCAAGTCTCATATTATCTGCAGAGTAACTTTTAAATCCATTTTTTGCTCCAAACGAGGACTGTGGATTTTGGCCCCCATCACTTACATTGTAAGCACATTTTGGAGTGGGATCTTCTACTGGTTGGTATGAAGAGGAGGAATGATTACAGCCAGGAAAACCTCTTTCAATATTCATTTTGGCACCTGACTGTTGTTTTTTTTAAGACAGACTTGGAAAAATTGCTAACCTGTCCTTTAAGGCTGCGTTTTCTCTTCCATGACTGTACCAGAATGGATAACGGAGGCTCGTTTGACATCCCATGTAGGAATGAAGATGTATCATGTGACATGTTAATGCAGGCCTGGTTAAAAATTTGTACAGATATAGTAAATCATTAATTACAGTTAGGGTTAGTCTCTCACTCATCCTCATAAGATAAGCTAAAGGTAAAGTCTTTATGGAGAGTCAGTGTGAGTATTTATTCATTTGCATTGATCATTCTTTAAAATACAAAACTTTGCAAGATGCTTTTTGACCACAAACCTGCAGGACATCACATAACCTAATATATAATATATTCATTCACCTTGTTTGACCTCCCCCCCCCCCTGCTGATATGATTGATTAGCTTTCAGGTTCATTCATATTTACCCCCATAGCGCTTGTTTACAGCTGAATTAAGAGCAAAAAAAAAAAAAAAAAAAGAAATGAATGTGAAGCCATACACATAATTTGCTTCAAGGCTGTTCGCATAAACCGTGCTTGCCTAGTTGCCATGGTGACGTTTCTAGACTTGATGATTTCAAAGTGGGGAGGGAGGGTGAGGGTGAGGGTGGTGTTGGTGGTGGTGGTGGTGGTGGGGGGCACAGAGACAGGAAATGATGGAGCTGGAATACAGATGAAAGCAGACAGGGCCAAAAGCTGTCAAGATGTCACTTCTTTTTTTTTCTTCTTTTTTTTCTGTGTGACCTCAGACAGGAACAGTTTGTGTTTAAGCTGTTCAGTTAGTAAACAAGTAAACACAGTGCCACAAATTAATGTCTACTCAGTTTCTCTCTAATCCAATTAGAATCATCCCTTTATCATCATCTTCGTCATCATTTTGGTTCACATTTATACACTCTTGACGCTGACTGCGGCTCGACTCTGTGCCCCTCAGACACCGAGTTTCCATGGAGGCAAGTTCGTCCCTCAGCCTCAAACGAAGATATGAAGAGGTGGACAACAGCTCTCCATTCTCTACACCTAAGGACTCTGACGATGACATCTCCAGCAGTGACAGCGCTGACAGCTGTGACAGCCTCAACCCTCCTTCCAGTACTGCATTTACCCGTAAGGAACAACAGAAGACACACAAAGCAATATATAACCAGCTCAGAATCAAACAGTTAGCACACATATTTGATATTACTCATGTGTAATATTGCCATCCCAAAATCTCTTCTCCCTTTTTTTTTTCTGCCAAACATCAGCCACTTCCATCCTTAGACAGCACAAGCCGTCACCTGGAGGAAAGCGGGTACGTTTCGACGTTGTGACGGTGTATTACTTCCCCCGGCGGCAGGGCTTCACCAGCGTGCCCAGCCAAGGGGGCAGCTCCCTGGGTATGGCCCGTCATCACTCCTCCATCAGACGTTACACGCTGGGGGAGTTCGCCCGGGAACAGGAAACCAGCCACCGCCACACTTTACGCCAGCACCTGCGCCAAGAGAAGCTCAATGCCCGCAAGATGAAGGTAGACTTAGACATTTCATCTCGTGCCTTTCTTTCTTTGGGTCAAGTATACAGTATATTTGTTGCACGTGATGTCTTACAGAAGGTTTTGTTCTCTTGATTGATCAGAATTTTGATGCCATGTGCCTTGTTTTACCTGCCATGTAGAACATCTTAAAAAAATGAGGGTACATCACTGTTTGTAACTGTAAATAGAGATTTAGTAGGGAATTGGGTCAAGTGTCTTGACAAAACTTGGCCCAATCAGTGGTCTCTTTTGAAAAGCAGATGTTTCCTTTCGCAGTGGTGCAAAGCAGCTAGGCATACTTACTCAACTATAATTTAGGAGATACATTTCAGAGGGGAAGTTTGTACTTTTCATCCCACAACATTTATCTGACAGTTCCACCTTTTGAACTTGGTGGTGTCATGTAAAAAGAGATTAGACTCTCTAATATTTCACAAAAATAACAAAGATTAGAGAAGAATCGAAAAACTGAATACATGCATGTGTGGCAGAACATTTTTCTTCTTTCATACCTCATTAATCATCTCACCACCACTCAGGTTTATCTTTGGAGAGAGCCAAAACCCTACTGAGGAAATACAATACCTACATTTCTATGTAGCAGCAGTAGTAGTAATAGTAAAAGTAGTAGTAATAGTAGTAGTTATAGTAGTAGATGAGGTAGTAATAGTAGTTATAGTAGTAGTAGCAGTAGTAGTAGCAGTGGTAGTAATAGAACTAGTAGAAGTAGTGGTATTAATAGTAGTTATAGTAGAAGCAGCAGCAGTAGCAGTAGTTGTAGCAGTAGTGGTAGTAGTAGTAGTAGTAGTTATAGTAGTAGTATTGGTAGTAGTAGTATTAGTATTAGTAGTAGTTATAGTAGTAGTATTAGTATTAGTAGTAGTATTAGTATTAGTATTAGTAGTAGTAATAGTAGTTATAGTATTAGTAGTAGTAGTATTAGTAGTAGTAGTAGTATTAGTAGTAGTAATAGTAGTTATAGTAGTAGTAGTAGTAGTAGTAGTAGTAGTAGTAGTAGTAGTCATAGCAGTAGTGGTAGTAATAGTAGTACTAGTAGTAGCAGTAGTGGAAGTCGTAGTAGTAGTAGCAGTATTAGTAGTAGTAGTAGTAGTCATAGCAGTAGTGGTAGTAATAGTAGTAGTAGTAGTAGTTATAGTAGTAGTAGCAGTAGTAGTAGCAGTATTAGTATTAGTGGTAGTAGTAGTAGTAGTAGTAGTCATAGCAGTAGTGGTAGTAGTAGTAGTAGTAGTAGTAGTTATAGTAGTAGTAGCAGTAGTAGTAGCAGTATTAGTATTAGTGGTAGTAGTAGTAGTAGTAGTAGTAGTCATAGCAGTAGTGGTAGTAGTAGTAGTATTAGTAGTGCAACTGTAAAATGCTGCTCACATATGAAGGCAACAGTATTAACAATCTTATAATGTAATACACATTTATAATGTGTCAACCAAAGAGGCACATTTCCTGCAGAATAAATATTTTTAAAGTAAATTGTGTTGATAATACTGCTCTACTTTTGTAAGTAGGATTTTGAATGCTGGACTTGTACTTAAAAAGGAGTATTTTTATAAACCAGTATTTGTTCTGAGTAATTGCTCCACCATTGTCTGTTGTTAGTGATTAAGCTGCTCATGAAGCTGTTTTTGAAGTATCAGTATTCAGGATAATTATCAACCACTCGTGCTTTCAATAAGGAATCAGTCTCGTATTGTCTTCAGCTCACACTTCTACACTATCTGTCATCTGCAGCTGACAAGAAACGGCACCGTGGAGTGCGCTCAGGCAGACCTGCTGACTCTGGAGGACGTATCAGACGAGGACCTCGATGTTGACGGGGTGGAGGTGGACGACTGTTTCTTCCTCCAGCCTCTGCCCACTAAACGCCGCAGAGCCCTCCTGCGAGCTTCTGGCATCGCCCGCATTGACGCGCGGGAGAAAGCCGAGCTCAGAGCCATCCGACTCTCACGGGAGGAATGTGGCTGCGACTGCCGTTTGTACTGTGACCCTCGCCACTGTGGCTGCAGCCAGGCTGGCATTAAGTGCCAGGTAAGGATTGCACGGCTTATCTGGTGTGCATGTGCAGGAAGAAGAACGCTGAATGAGTCATTCTTCACTGCTCAATAAAATAGTCCCCTCTGTTTACTGTACTTGAAGTCATTTAAATTTGAAGTCATTTGCACAAACATTTATTTTCCCATTTATTTCATTTGACGAGGAAATGTTTTGGTTGAATTGTAAGCCAGTATTGGATATGCATGAAATAAACACGCTCACTTATTCCATTTTAGACTCTCCGTACTGTTTCAAACGTAACGCGGTGTCGCCTTACAAAGTGGTCGCATAGATCTCCTGCAGTAGTTCATTATAAGTTTGCTAAATTTACACACTGCATATGTTTTATATAGATGACTGTGATATTTTTGGAAGCCGCACACTGCTGCTTGCCGTCAACTGAAATTGTCCAGATCTGTCTCTCTCTCTCTGTCTGCGACTGGCATTGAAATCCAGTTTCCGTGCTGTGGTTTTACCCCTCTGCACATGCACAGAGTAGTCGTGGCAGATTTGACTGTGTGTTATTTTCTTGCTTTTTTCCTTACTTTTTGTCTTCACTTGATAGCAACAGTAGAAGCTACAGACAAGGGATGCATAGGGCCTATTATATTCAAAGCATTTCAAGTATGATACAGGTTTGCTGCCAGATTGATTGACTGAGATTGAAATGCATCCGTTGTTTATTGATCAGTGCAGTGAGCTCGGAAGTAAAGCATTTCTAAATCAATGCACGGATGTATGGAATCCATCATCAATCTATTTATTAACCTCGTCTCTCTTATTACAGTACAGTGTTCTTCACTGAAATAAAAAATTATGAATAAAACTGCAAGACAAGACAGTGTTGATACACTACAGTCAGAATATTAAGATAATTTAACCTTTTGTTGTGTGTAAATTTATGAAGGATCAGAGTTGCTGTATAATTTGGTTCCTTCTCCCACACAATATGAATTAATACAGTGTGTGATCGTGTGTGTATGAAATAAAAATATACATAATATTGCCTTGCCTTGCCTAAAAAGAAAGAGTAAAGTATTAATAAAGGCAGTGTTTGTGTTTGGTTCCCCGGGTTACGACATACCAGGAAATATTTTGCCTGAGCTTTTACTTCTCCAGTTAGTTTGATTAGCCATGTGTTTAACTTTTAACTTCATGAATGGCCCTGTTCTTAGTTGGTTGGGTTTTCAGTTATTAGTAGAAAGGTGCACCTCTGTTTCATTCTCACTTATTACACAGTAACCAGATTATCTCTCACTTTCATTGATTTTTCTTTAACACAGCATGCACTGTGTCATCTATCAGGCTGCTCAACAGTAAACACTTATACAACCTACATAACACTTAAGTTATAAGTCAATAAGTATTTGCTGATGAATTAAAACACAAGTAAAGCTGAAATAACTTCTTTTTTTCTCTAGGTGGATCGAATGTCTTTCCCATGTGGCTGCTCGAGGGACGGCTGTGGTAACATAGCGGGCCGCATTGAGTTCAACCCCCTCCGTGTCAGAACTCACTACCTGCACACCATCATGAAGCTGGACCTGGAGAAGAGGAGGATGCTGATACAAGGTACTGGGGACCAATATGCTGAATCTGACCCAACATCCTCTCCTTCTTCTACTTGCCCCACATCCCCGGACCTATCCTCAGTCACTGGCCTGGACTCTGAGCTGGAGGAGAGCGAGGTGCAGACGGTCATGGAGGTACAGGATCTCCTGGCAGAGCAGGACATACTGGAGCGAGAGAACGAGACAGCTGTGTTGCACCTGCAGAGTGCCGAGGAGCAGGAGAGAAGGGAGAGGGAGGAGGCCGAAGGGGAAGCGGTGCAGCAGGAGCTGGGCACTGGAGGCCTCACGGAGCAGCCTCTCTGCCTTCTGCCTGCTGCTTTGGGAGGGGAGCTGCCCGAGCAGACGGAGGTGCCAGGTGTAGATCAGGTTCTCCTGCAGGGGCCATTCCCCACAGGGGCCACAGTGCTCTGCATCACTGACAACCAGGAGGAGAGCCCCTCTGACCTCCTTAAAGACTCCTCTTCTTTGCTCTACTACCAGCTCAGTCCCATAGAGCCTGTAGCCTTTGAAACCCTGCCCAGAGCAGTGGAGGTGGAACAGGAGGAGCGCTTGGTGAGAGAACAAGATGCGAATGGAGGAGGAGGCGAGAGTGTGGAGAGCAAACTAGAAAAAGGAGAGAAGTTGAAGGATGAAAGTCCTGAAGAGGTCAACTGCAAGCAGAGTTTGGGCAAGTCTTTGACCAATGTGATTCTGCGCTCAGAGCAATGTGAGGAAGTAGTGGAGGAGAAGCCCTTGAGTCTGCAGCAGAGCCTCCCCGAAGAGCAGTGCCGTGTGGAGTCCTGCTTGGAGGGAGAAGGTGATCCACTGCCTCCTGAAGTTTAGTACTAGCGACTCTGCAGATATTTTGCACAATAGCTTCATCTAAGATGAATAAATTACACATTTCACATTTATTACTGCTATCATCAAGAATGATTACAGGTTGCAATCTCTAATAGTGACTGTCATTGAGTTAAGCGGAGAATGAATATTACAATACATGAGGGAGGGGGGATGCTGAAAGCACATGGAGATCACTCCCCAGAGGTAAAATGGATGCAGTTACAGGGCAACGTTGTATGTTATTCTGTCGGGGGTGATGAATGCGGCCTTAATGGAAAAAAATAAAACACTCGTGTGTAGGAGTCATTTGTCGACGAGAACGTACAGCTTTGTTAATTTCCAACGCAGCAAACAGAAAACACAGTGTGTGAATGCTGACATAAGCCTTTAGTTTGGTGATGTATAAAGCTATCAACACTAAACACAAATTGTTTTGCAGTGTGCAAGAAGCTGAAGTAGTTAGATACTTACTGGCTCACTTTCCATTACAGCCAACTTGTGTGCTGTAGTCAAGCCAAATGAAGGCCTCTGATAGTATCCTCTGCTGAAAATAGACCTAATAATCCTGGAAATACTTGTTTTTGTGTACTGTATATGCATTTACAATGTGCAAGACAGAGCCGAGGTTGCTGCTTTTTTGATCTGTATGCACATTGTGAACAGAGGGCAGCGAGTGTTGTGGCTCTGCTGCAGTGAGACATGAAGGTAAACCCAAACAGAGCAGCAGACGAGCACTGGCCTTAGCTGATGCAGTCGATTTGTCAGAAAGAAAAAAAAAACCTAGTTTACCTGTTATAGTTGCAATGCCTATGATATTACTTATTATTTCTTTTGAGTAACGTGTCTTTTTGTGGATTAGATACTGTTGGTTTTGAGCAAACTGAGGTCCTCGCAGTCTTTGCTTTTATTATTATTTTTGAGTGAAAGGAAAGGTGATTACTTTAATTCCTCTAGACTGTAACACCATGTAGTCAGTCATGTCATGTTATGGTGAAATGCCAGAATAGATCTTCCTTCGTCTTCACCTCTTTTAATGAGTTGTGCTGAAAGGAAGAGCTTATTCTGAACCAAGTCAAATTCCTTATGAAGACAACAGCATTTAAAGAGTCAAAGATAATTGTGAAAGTAGTTCTACGAAATGATGTGACGTAACTAATTTATGGAGCAGATTGACAACACCCTGAATTTGTATATTTTTTGTTCAATCTGTATGTGTGTGCGAATGTGTGTGCGTGTGTGTGTGTGTGTGTATGTGTGTGTGTGTGTGCGTGTGTGTGTGTGTGTGTGCCTGTATGAGAGAGAAAGATGTGTATGCATCTGTGTGTGCATGTACATGTGTATGTACTGTATTAGGGGGAATGGGAGGGGGGAGTATATTAGTGAGGATACATATTTTATTCCTGAAAGGTGCTGATGTTACAGATTTACAATTCACTGACTTTTCTCCCTACCATCAAGAGAAATATGATATGAATAGGAGATGTTTCTCGATGACTGACATTAAGAAGTGAAAGAGTTGGAGAACCTCTCCTAGGAACGCAATAGCTACTGCACTGCAAATCATTAATGTGGTGATTATGGAATGAGGTGTTTTGTCATTGAGTATGTAAATGCAATCGTATAACATTTCTGGTCTTTTAAATGTCTTTTTTAAGCTATGTCTGATTAATACTGATCTGCGTAAGTGTGCCGACTCTTCTTACACAAAATCAGTCCTTTGTTTTGTTGCCTATAATTACAGCTGTCGCTTTTTTTTGCAATGGCTTGCCTAACACGGGATGTGCTGCTGTGTATGAGATGTCTGATGTTTTTTTTTTTTGTCTTTTTTTATTGTCTTAATATAAACCCGCTTAAGAGTTGCACCAAAGCAGTGGTTTCAAACCTAATGAAACAATGCATTCATCCATCACATTTTAACAAAGCAGTCTCCTGTTGTTGTTGTGAGGCTGTAGATTGTGGCCCTTTGTGTTCGCGTGACTTGCCTTGACATAGTACCATCTTTGAAGTGATGATGATTACAAGCTGCCTACCGTTGAGCTATTGTCCTTTGCTTTCTACTAATAGACTTAGGTTTGGGATCACTGCATCAAAATTAACTCCAGTACACTATGTGATTGTGTGTTTCTCTGTGTGAAAGGGGTGTGTGTGTGCGATTGTTGAAAGGACTGATACGTTTAGACTTCATCTAAAAGCTGTGGGAAGTACTCTCATGCTAACTGTTGCCTAAAGTGGACAAAAAGGTTTTTATACAAAATAAAAACAATAAAGTACTCATTTCAAAAAGGAAAAAAAAGATTCATGTGTGTGGTGTTGATTTCAGTTGGTGCTAAATCTTCATTTCTGAGTGAGCACAGGACTGAAAGGTTACAGGGATATGCTGCCTTTGATCACCTTTTGCTATGACCTGGATTTGGCAGGGTTACAAATACACAGAAGTAACTGACTATAAGTAAAACTCAATATTATATGTTAGATAAAGTGCGCAGGTTATGATATATAAAGTGTATTTCCATAATGATTATCTATTTTTGTGATTTTACCGTTCTCAATATACCACACTAACAGCGGTCTTTGAATCTAATAATTTTCCAGATAGCATGTGGCTAATGTGCATAGTCAATCAAATGAAAGACTTTTTCCAATACAAATATCCTTTCATATACTAGATACATATTTTTATATACTGTCTATATACTATTAATAATAAGGCTTAATGTTGTTGTTGCTGGCATAATGTTTGTTTTTATCGTCATTACAATAACTGGAAGTGACACGATTGACCTAATAATGTCTCAGATCTGTAAGTTAATTTTAGTACCACTAAAGGGAAAATAGAAATGAAAAGCCTTTGTCCTCATTCAGACACTGGAGGTCATGACAATGACTGTCTGTCAGGTGCAGCACCGTTATAGACCACTAGATGGCAGCATAAACTCAGTAAATCCCTGCCAAGTACAACCTGCTCTCTGGGTGTAGCTGCATGTTGTGTTCATTCATTCCAGTTGTTCTTCTGAAATCTGAGGCTCTATGTTATCCATGCCACTGAATTATAGTGCTACTGGAGATATGCACATAGCCAGCAATAGGCCTTTAAAGTGTCTCCTTTACCTATGTGATGCAAACATTCTCCTCTTTCACAACACAGTTTTCCACTCTCATTAGCCTGCCTGTAATTCTTCAAAATGATTAGTGCCTGTAAGTAAACTTTTTTTTTTTAGTGCCACCCCTGAACAAGCAGACCACCAAGAGGAGCCTCTCGCTTTTCACTGGGTACAACAACTGATTGCAGAAGCCAAAATATTTGCTCTCTCTTTCTCCTCAATTGCAGGAAGTTGCTAGCTGGGTAAAGTGACACAATGCCTCCCTCTCTCTTACCCACGCTCACAAGCCAGAAGTGACTTCCTATGGACGGCCTTCTGCCAGTTTACCACACGGCTGTGAAGTTTCTGCTCTTGGATGCAGGATGCAGACTCACTGACTTCCTTTCAACTAGGTTTGCAAAACAAATAGATAACCTAGTACAAATAACATAAACACCAGTGATTTTGGGGCTTCCTGAGAGATTGCTATTATCTTAAAGAGGATGCTCTTATTGTTTTATTAAAGGCAACTGCACTGACTTTACTCATGAAGTTCAGTTTATTTGCCCTAAGTATTACTCAGCCTGTAAAAACAGTTGTATAATGTCTTCTGTGGCTCTGGAGGAGCTTTCTAAAGTCTGATAAAATAATCCTGATGACCTCATTATTATTGATGTCATCAGGTTATCTTAATTTGGGGTTATCTTAGTTTTGAAAATCCACATATTTTTAAGAGAAACCTCTTTTACAAGCTGGGAATGAGGAAGCTGTGGGTTTTTTCTCTCAGGGTCTAACTAAATATGCTACTGACTTGCATTATGGGAAATGCAGGACCAGGTCAGCATATCTCAGCCTGTTTCCCAATATTATGGCATTGCAACACTAAATTTCTGGACGAAGTAAACCTTTAAGTGTTATGGTTAAAATTTACCATCTCTGACTCTCTTTTCAAGTGTGTTTGTGTTTGTGTGGTCACCATTATTCAGTTATCCACTGAGAATAGGCTTACACAAACACACACACACACACACAAACAAATACCACAAACACGCCGAAACAAATTACCTCTGGAACCTCTGGAACAATTGTGGCAGCGGTCCACAGCTCTGAGAACCATGCATCATCTGTTTAACCTTTCCGGCCTCTAGCTTTCTATTGTTGTACCTTCCCAATGGCCGGAAGAAGTGAGGCGGGTCCGATAGCTTCACAGCTGATGACAGAGCCCATCATGAGACTGTGGAAAGAGTCTGAGAAGACATTAAAAAAACATCATAATTAGGGGAGAGAATTGCTCCCACAGTCATTTTAAAGCTGACCAGAAGTCCCGGTGCTGACAGATGTGCAAAATCACCAGCTCTATCTGGGCTTTAGTTTTACTGTTGTGACTGGACAGAGACACAGAGAGCAACTGGGCATTAGGAGTGACGTATGTGAAATGGAAAGTTGCCAGACCACCTCACTCCAGTCTACCAGTCTGAAAGTGCTGCTCCAGCGCCTGGAAAGAATGCTCTTTCTTTCCCTCTCACTCTGTGACGCCAGCACTATGGCATCATTAAGTCTTCACCGAAACCAGTCGCTTTTAAATGGCACTATTCATAAAACTGACCCCTGGTATTTTCACTAGTCTGCGTTGCTCCTCACATGCTGGCTGAACTGAGGAGGGAAATCCAGACCCTCCAGCACAAAGTTCACTCTGTGTGCTCAGGAGAGAGGATCCAAATATTCTCCTGAAACCAGGAAGAAGGAAACAATGAGGGCAGTAAAGGTCAGTAAAACAAAACCTGTAGCTGCTGAAACTTTCTCTCTGGCAATAAATACCCTTAAGCTTCTGAACATATTTGATGCTTCTATTATGCTAAAATATACTAAAGTAAATGCTTTTACAGTCTCATTTCTCTAATACAATACCAGTAAAAGGTTTGCACAGCTCTCACAGAAAATGTGTCTGGTAAAGTGTCACATTTGACTGGAACTGCTGATTATATGCACTGTTTATTGTAAAGAGCCTTAAAGCAGTGGTTCTCAACCTTTTTAGCTCAACCCCAAGCTAAACTGAGTCATTTTTAGGCCTGAAGAGGTGAAATGATTCAGTACTTCACAAGAAAAAAACCAAAAACTTGCAGAAAAATATGAATATATGATATATGATCTAATGATCTGTGAGATTTGTCTTGCAGCCCCTTGTGAAGGCATTGACCCCCAATCTTGGGAACCGTTTCCGTGAAGAATTGGTTCACAGATGCAGATAGTTTTATTCGTCCAAGATTTAAATGAATGGATTTTTCCCTTTTTTCCTGTTTTTGCAGTACAGAGGATTACAGATGTCATGACAATGTTACAGAGCATTATATGAATTGATTTATAATTGGAGAATAAAACAGGATTTAATAATAAGAGAAAAAAAAGAATGAAAATAATTTACATATAAATATATAAATCTATCCATCAACAGGTCCTGTATGAGAAACTACATTTTAAAAGGAGAAATAAATAGCTGAATTCACAAACTGAATTAGGGTCATCAGGTCATCAGTGGTTGCAGGTGGGCATGTGGTGCAGAAGACCTGTATTACTGTTATAATACAGGTCTTCTTACTATTATTATTGTGGTGATCTGCCTGCAGAAGAGTGTTTCCCCTGCAAGTTTTTTTTCTTTTTCTTTTTTTTTTAACAGATTGGAGCCGTCTCTCCCCCTGCATGCCTGTTACAGGTGCGTGGTTAGATGTTACATTTTCTGTTTCATGTGTGTTCAACTATGTGACATAAAGAGTTTTGCTGATCAACTTTTTTCTTGCTTCGATTTTTAATTGAAGTATTTATTCATTGTTTTTTGTGTATAAACCCCCTTAATTTGATCAATTCATTCATTTATTAATATAATAGTTTGTATATTAATAATATAATAGCCTTCTTATTGAATAGTTGTTTTTATACATTGTTTCCAATTTCAGCAACTCATGATTTAGAAGAATTTGTAACAGAAAAGGCAAACAAAACAATTCAATTAGGATTTCAATGTGCCTCTATAAGATGGCACTGCCAGAACAAGTAAAAAAAAAATAAAAGAAAGCAAAACACAACAGCACAGGCGAGTGACTCCCAGCCGAACCAGAAAAACAGCTGTGTGTCCACAGCTGCTTGAAATATGGTGTGTCTCGCTCTGCCTTCTGGTCTCCAAGGA
The DNA here is from genome assembly GCF_027409825.1 of Scomber japonicus. Classification (NCBI taxonomy): domain Eukaryota; kingdom Metazoa; phylum Chordata; class Actinopteri; order Scombriformes; family Scombridae; genus Scomber; species Scomber japonicus. Next base: position 25,083,288 of record NC_070581.1, on the reverse strand, counting down.
CATGTCCGTCATGCTACATCCGAGTTCCCTAACAACAGCAACAGCTCTACTCTACTCTACTGCGGACGAATATGTTGCTGAATATCTGACCACTTCCTGTAATTACCATGTACGCTCAGGCATATATATCTGTATATGAGGAAACATGCACATATTTATATATAGCCTATATGTAAATCTATTTAATGTAGCTTGCATAACTGTGTAGAGTATCTGTGTAGACTAACCCTAACCCTAACAACAAAAAAGACAACGACTCTAAAGCACGGTACACCCGAGAAGTTACTGTAAAAAAAAGTCTGCATGTAGTCTCTGTTCTGTGTGTGTTTTTCTAAATGTTGCACGTTCTTTCTTTCTTTCTTTCAGTACTGTAATAAAAACCATCCCATTAGCTAAGCAACTGGCTGTGTGCCCAGCTTTCCTCGAGGTGGAAGCTTAAATATCTATATGCTTACATAGCCTCTTAACAACAACCAGTGGATAACCTCATCTGAATGTTTTCTATCTTACCCGTGGAGAGAAAAGAAGTGACTTCATATCAGAGGCATCTGGAGAAAGAGGAATCCGCATATATTGCCTAACCTAACCCTCGAAGTTTTGAGGATGCTTTTAATCTATGTAAACACAAAAACAGTCTTTACAAATTGGCGCTTTTGAATTTGGTGAAAGTAGGGTGTAATTATGGTCTTTGCCTGTTTAAGGATTTGTTCATGGTTACCTCTGTTTTTTTAAGGTCACAGACGGCACGTCAACAGTCACAGTGAATGACGTTAAACGTGATAAAAATGCCTGGAGGTTCAGGGACTGATGTATGGAACATGATATCATCCCTCCAGTATGTCATTAAAATAATGTTGTTGCAATATTATATGACAATACTGTTCATGCTCTTACACCCCAAACCACACTTTAGTTACACTAGCAGTGAGGCTCTAGAGATGGAAATGTCGTTAAGTCAGTCAGTCAACCAAAGTTTAAACTTTTTCAATGAACTATCTCCACATATACTAATTGGAGAGCCACAATATTTGGTACATTTGGATTATGTTGGTGATCCCTCGACTTTTCCTCTAGAGCAACCATTAGACTGACATATGTGGTTTTGAGTGAAATGTCTTGACAGCTATTGCACGGATTGCCATCAAACTCAAGCTCCCCTCAAGATGAATTGTAATAACTTTGGATATCTAGATTCTTATTTGTCTAATACTTTGATTAATGATCAAATACATCAGCCACAGCTGTACTTTGTGTTCAGTGTTAATTTGCAAATGTTAGCACACTAGCTAACACATTAAACTAAGATGGTAAATATTAGGTAATGTTAGTATGCAGATGTTAGCATTTAGCTCAAAGCACTGCTGTGTTTAGCCCCAGCTTGTGCCTCTCATGTACTAGAATTAGTGTTATATTGAAATTACAGAGCTAAGCATCTGTTCCTCTTATAAACAAATTACCAATGTTGTTTGAAAAATCTTTATCTGTAAGAGGAATTAATGTTCAGTGCTGTGATGTGAGTGTAACATAATAAATGACAAGTCCAAACTAGGGCTTAAGAACAGCCTCATACAGCTGTTAGTGTGGCTGTGTACTCTTGTTTTTACAGAAATTCCCTAAAAACACTGAAGTCTGAAGATGTGAAACAATGTGTTGATATTGTGTTTCAACAGATGAGCCTTTGTCTAAATGCACTTTCTAACAATGCTGTTGTAGCTGTGTTTTGCTGCTGTCGCCTCGGGCTCACGTGATCAATCGCATGTTTGTGGGGGTCAGACTTTGTGTTGAGGAAACGATGGGAATAAGTGGGATATGTGTTTGTGCAAATCTGGGAAAGGAAGTAGAATCACTTCCTGTCCATGTGTCGTATTCCCTAATGGACAATTAAGTGAATCATGTAAAAGTCCCTGCTTGTGGCAAATGTCTAACCCCCATCACAGCGGGCAAATCGCTCTTTAATTAATGCCATATTCCTACAGTAGGCTACTTTTTGTGTCTCCCATGGTGCAAAACTGGCAGTCATAGTCACTCTCAGCAAGAGGTCAGACTGTGCTGATGTTTATGGTAGCTCAGGTTTCAGTAGCGGTCGTGTATATTGATTGTTTTATCCAAATAACCTCATTTCCTGATACAAAGGGGTTCACTGATCTACCTGTAAAAACAATACTTTGCCCTGTCGTCTCTGCGGTTAAGAGTTTCCACACTGTGTACACTGGGCTACGACTGTTTTTCCCTCTCATTGCCTGTGGTGTCATGGAAACATGTATGCAGGAGCAGGCAGTGGCGTGTGTGTATGTGTGTGTGTGTGTGTGTGTGTGTGTGTGTGTGTGTGTGTGTGTGTGTGTGTGTGTGTGTGTGGGCTTTCCATTTGTGGAATAATCTGAAAGGGTGGAGTTTATGCAGGAAACGTGACGCTTAAGGTTACAGGTGCAGTTAAGTTTGAAGCTGATAACAAATCTTGTATTTTGGCTGGCTGACTCTTATTCCTTTCAAAGCAGTGATTATGGTGATTAAAGCGTGTGTGATAAAATATAAACTTTAATCACAGATTTCTGGTAAACCCTAAGTAAGTTTGCTGAACTAATCCTAATTGCAGAGCCCTGTTACACGCTGGCTTGTTTATGGAGTACTGCCACATGCTTCCTGCTTTGGGGAATTTATGTTTTTGTGGTGAAAGTTTGCATTGGTCATGTGGTGTAATGGTACTCCGTAGCTCAAAATATGCATTAAACGCAGAGGATTTTATATAATGAAAATATTTCATGAGTTTCTCACGACATATTTTAGTAATAGAGGGTAATTATTGCATATTAAGGCCTTTTAAATATGAAGTGCATATGTGTGTGTTGATCTGTGAAGATTCTGCTGCTTGTGTCTTGTTTTTATATAACATTATATTGTACATACCACTCAGGGAACATACTAAATTCATTGTACAGTGCTGAAATGATAATAAAGACATTTTATTCTATTTTATTCTACTCTGTATTTAAAATATATGTTTTATGTCCTTAATGTAAGGATACGCTGTCATACACTAAATCTATTTTTTACTTGCTGTCTCATTGGTGTCGAATTGTGCTGGGTGGGAATCAGGGCCTGCGCTCAGGTTACTGCTGGAAAAACAGGCGTAGCGTGAGGCCAACAGGTGATGGGTTTGATGGAGGGGCTTGTCATAACACTGCAGCGCTTCATCGGTAGGGAACTACTGCTGGAAATTAATTACACATCAGGGATGACTTCAGAAGATTATTTATAGCCTCTCTCTAGGGTTTTAGTGGAAAGGGGATCCCCTCTGAGAGAATGGAAGTATCACAGGCCTCTCTACGGAGAAAAAAATTGCTCATCCGGACACTGAGCGATGTCCCTTCGACTTGTGTGCTAAAAAAAGTAATGCGAGGTCATTTGGAGTTTGGATGTTTAAAGATCTGCAATGCATCTGTGAGCTGATGTCAAGTTTTAAGTGTTGGCAATCAGTAACAGATAACAGATCGGTTCGACCAAATGAACGTGAGGTTAAGCTCTCGAATGCTTTGGAATGCTGAGTTGGTTTCTGTTTACACTGCTTCTCCATTCCTCTGAATCATTTTTAACATTAAGGTTCAGAAATAAATCATTGAAAACTTAACCAGGCGCAACATAAAGACTACAGATTAGAAAAATCCTATTTCTCTGCTACACAGTGTGCTTTGCTCAAAAAACGACCTGCTCTAGAAGAAGAAGTTGCAAGTGTCCATGTCTGCAGGATTCAAAAGATAGCAGCGCTGGCATACAGAGTCACCTGAGCTGGTTATAGTGGTAAAGAGGGGAGATTATACAGCGGCAAGAGGGTAAAGTAACAGGGTCATGACACTGCTGAATGTCAATTTGATCTCCTTCTTCTCTTTGACCAGACACACCCAGCTGCTCCCAGAGAAAAACGTCATGGTTCATGGCTTTCCCACCAAGCCTCAAAGGGAATCAAAAAAGAAATCTGGTTACTGAAGATCATCATTTGTCTGGGTTTTTTAAAGAGTTAACAGAGACTGACGAGGCGTTCCTGAAAAACATCTCAGGATTCTTTCTGTGATCTTGCTACAGATTTACTTGACTCCCATGTCAGACAGCATCCTGTGAACTGATAAAATATTTCAATAGAAACCCAAAACGCCCTCCCTGAGATTAAACTCCAGTGGAGAGAGAGAGAGAGAGAGAGAGAGAGAGAGAGAGGGAGAGAGAGAGAGAGAGGGAGAGAGAGAGAGAGAGAGAGAGAGAGGGGAGGAGGAGAGAGAGAGACCTGAGGAGTTAAAACTGCCATAAATTCTTGGAGACATAATGTGAACTGGTTAATGATTAGAATATGTCCTGATCCGCCTCATTTCACCCTGTGCTGTTGTTTCCCACGGGCCTCCACTTTTTCCATCATGTTGTAGCTTGAGCACTGAAAAGACATTGTTCGGTGTGGCACAAAGACTTAAAAATAGGTGCAATTAGCGTTCTCCCCCTGGACAGATGAAGCACTCACGTGAAAAATTTGCTTGTGTAGACTCTGTGTTGCAGGATCTTGGGAATGTGGATCTTTAGGGGTGGGCGCAGACTTCTTAGGGATGTTTTGACTATGTGAATGGATACACTTAAATTTATACTCACCCTTTTCTGAGCCGACAATATGGCTTACATCCCAGTGAGAAATGGGTAATCCCCATATTTCATGTCCTTAGCTGAATTCTTTTTTTCCCCTACTGAGCCACTATTAAAGTACTTTCCCTCTGTAACAGGTTTCCGTGTGATTTAACTTTTGTGCCTTTTCAAGGTTTGGTTGACTCAAATTACGAAAGCATATTTTTTCACTTACCTCGAGAGCTATACCCATGCATAAAGTAGTTACTCTACAACTGAGCAAACTCTACTGATGAAGATCATGTTGTATAATTGGATGAAATGGACCTAGAGATGAAATTGCTTTTGCCAACAAACAGTTTTGGTTTTATTTGTTCAGAGATTTTCATCAAGAGCAGCACGAGGGTCGAGGGAAGTGAGTGAAATTCTATTTTTGGTGTTGATAACACTGAAAAATTACCAAATCAAAAGCAACATTTCTTTCCTTAAACAGCTTACTTTAATTGGTGCTTTCTCTCTACCCACTAAGAACTTTTAAAGGGGACATAATGTGTTTTTCTGGTTTCTCTTATTTATGTACGGTTATTACGTCAAATGTCGTCGTTAAACATGGTCAAAGTTCCCAAATTTGAGGCAAGTGTATGTAGAAATACTCCCTGCAAAGTCAAACTCCAGGGCGTGAACCTGTGCTGAACCCTTCGTTTGTGAAGGTTTTTTTTACCTTGTAATTGAGCTGATGTCAACTTGTCACACATGCCCATAAGTTACCCTCTGTTCCTTTATCTTGGTTGCTAAAATTGTTGCTACAGCTCTGACTGTTATTTATGTGTTTTTCTGGGTAAAGAAATTGTTCAAGCTCATAGTGTAACCCACCAAAAAACTACTATTTGTTATTATTACTATTATAATGCTTTTTTATTTATGGATGCCTTTCAATGAACCCAAGGACACCTCACAAGACACACATAAAAACAATAACAGTGCATCACACATAATAAAATCAGCAGCCAGTGTGAGCCAGAATATGCCAATCGGAATAAGTGTGTTTTCAAGCGGAATTTAAAGGTGGAGACAGAATCAGAAGTGCGAATGATCGGCTGAAGGCTCTTGACCCCCGAGGTGTTTAAGCTGGCAGATGGATGGCAGAACGCTGGATGGCAGAAAAAGGATCGAAGAGTGCAGGAGGGTGTAAAGATAAGAACAAGTACAGAGAGATATGATGATGCCAGGTTGTGAAGGACTGTAAAAGTGAGGAGCAGAATCTTAAAATCAATACATGATTTCACAGGGAGCCAATGAAGTTGCGGCAGGGCAGGAGTGATGTCTTCTATAGAGGGAGATCTGGTGATGATAATACTAGGCTAAGCTAAATCCCTGCTGGCTCTAACTTGGTATTTAACTGACAGTCAGTAAGGTCTCATTTAACTCACAGCAAGAATGTGAAAAAGCTCATTTATCCTTTAACAGTCTGTGTTGTGGCTGAACAAGAGTAGTATGTATACTGTGTTTGAAAAGTTGCTGTAATTGTTTTAACTGATTTTTTGCAATGCTGTGAGCACTATATACAGAATACTATTCACATCTATTTTATTTGGACTGGAGGCAAAAATCTGAGACCGATATCTCAAAATCTGGACCAATAAAACTAAAACTATCTCAATGGCCAGATGCCACTGGAGTGAGAGAGAATTTTTTTTTTTTTTTTTTTTTTAAGTTTAAAGAACCCTTCGGCTGAATCATATGTTCACATACGCACACACACAAACACGTGTCTGGTCCTCTGTGCCCTGTGTTTGGTGTCACCAGATTAGAGGTTTCTGTAGTTACTCACTGACATCAGACTCTGACCCTGCAGGCATTTCTGTGCATTCAGGCCCCTTCATTAGGCTCCTGCAGAGTGTGGCCAATCACCCAGGGAGGAGAGGTCATCTCTCAGCCTTTACTAATCACAACCTCCCCTCCTGTGCAGCCAGACCCCCTCACCCGCAGCTGGCAGGTGAATCAACGAACTCTTTGTCGAATCACCTGAAGGTCTGCTTTCTACCCGACTTTTTTTTCTTTCTTTCTTTCTGTCTGTCTTTCTTTCTTCCTTTTTTTTGCTGATTACGGGGTAAAAGCCGGTGAGTCAGAGAAGTACCACTGTTGAGTTTGAACTAACAGCTGCTCCTCATTCATTACCTTAATGTTTCCTTTCTTTTGTGGCCATCTATGCTTGCATGCTTAGAGTCAGACCGAGCAATAAAGACAAGATTTCTCTCTGTCTGTGTAATCTGTAATTTATGCCTCACAAATCGACGTATGGAAGAAAAGTTAAGGCAGACTGGAAAATAATGAGTCATACAATATAGAGGAGAGGGATAAAGGAGGAATGGTGAAGTTGAGGGAGGGGGAAGCAGGAGGAAGGAGAGTGATAAGAGGTCAGAAGGAGGAGAGGTGATATATGAATGTGGAAGGTTTAGCAACCCTGGCCGTTAATGCTTGGCTTTAAATCACTGTTGGAGCAGGGTGTGTCACTATTACAGAATAAGGGAAGTTGGAGCCCCATGCTGTGTTAATGAAGGTACCCGGTGCCTTAACCCCAGCATGGGTGCTACTGCATGAGGAGGGGGTTGCGGGAAAATTGAGCTGTAGAGTGAGAAAATGTACAGGATATGGGCAGGGATCATTTCTTTACCAGAAACACTGAGAGAAATGTTCCACGCTCTTATAGAAAGTCAACATAAGGACACTTTGATCTGGTCAGCAAACAGTATTTATGGACATTAAAAACTTAATTTGTTAAAGAAGTGGTCCAACATTTTGGGGAAAATGATTCATACGCTTCACAACTATGAATTTGAAGATTCAGCCAGGGTAACTTAGCGCGAAGACTGAAAACAGGAGGAAACAACTAGTCAGGCTTGGTTAGAGAGTAACACATTTCTCAATCAGCACCTTTCAAACTGTTCTGACCCTTGATTTCTTCAGCTACTCTGTGTGTACATATATAGAGTATATACACTGTAGGAGACCTGAGGAAAACTGGCGTCATACATTAGTCTGCGTTCTTACAATAGCACACTTAAGATAAGCATGATTGCATCTTGGTTTACAGAGCCTTTAGTATAGTGCATTAAATCTGTGTAAGTCTCCTTTATCCCTTGAAAGGAAAATAAAGACATGGACTTAAAATGAAGACAGCACTCTCTTAAAGACTTGAAGAAGTCCTGGCAAGAGAAAAAAAACACCTTTCTGATTTAATAATGCTGCTTTACAGCTTTTACTTTACATAATAATTCAAATTGTGTATCTTTATAAATAAAACTGGGTGTTAAATGGAAGTTACCAGCAACATAACATAACATAGGCTATTTACTGACTGATGCAAATGACTGTGTCAAAAGTGGCAACCACATAGATATGATCATAGATGTGTTAATGAAAAACAGGAAGAAACACACCCTAAATTCTATCTTTGCTTGGTGTTGCTGTGTTTGAAACAGTCTTGATGTGACAGTACATCAGGTTTTTAGTCTTTCTCTTGATTTTCATCCATCTACCAGATTAAATTACATTGCTATGAAGTTGGTTCAAAAAGTGCATAAAATATCTAAAATATGTACAATATAACATTCTTTGTAAAATAGGTAATCTTTTTTTCCCACATTTTGGGAAATCCTTTAATCACATGTTGAGAGTTAGATGAAAAGATTGATCCTGCTCTCATGTCTGTTATAAATGAAGCTGGAGTCAGGAGAAGTCTAGTTTACCACAAAGACTTGAGATAGTTGGGTCCTATTCAGAATTTACTAATCCACCTACCAGTACCTCTAAAGGTCATTATTTAATTAAATGTATTTTGTTTGTTTAATACACAGGAGTATGCCGTCTACACTGGTTGCCTGGCAACCTCACAGCGACAACAAGACTCCAGGAAGTCTCTGTGCCCTGCAGATATTTAGAGCGTAATGTAACTCCCCGAAAAACCACAACTTGTCGTTTTTACATATTTGTACAGATTAATCAAACAGGACGCTGAAATTAAATTTCCCAAAATGATCTACTATTCCCGTAACATTTTTTTAAAGGCTTCCCATTATAATTATCTCTAATTAACTATTTTTTCAGAGAGAATAGATGATCTTTGGGGCTCTAATGTTGTTTATTTATTTCATTATTTATGACCCTGCCAGGTTTCTATTTCGGGAACTGTGAAATCGCTCTCTCTCAACACTCTGTGAGCAAGCAAGTCAACAAATGTACAGCTATTCTGTTATTCAGTCTGTCAAGTGTGTTTGAAAAGCAACCACAGACAGAGTCAGCACAGTACGTCTTTGTGTTGCGTAACTAGTGACGAACAGACGTCTCTTGAGTTCAGATCTCAGACGGTGGAAGTGAGTAGGAGCAGAGTCACAGACTGAGGATACAGATGAGGGTCTTATATCAACAGTTTCTCATCTGTTAGACTCTCTCAGTGGCCAAACCCCTTTTAACATTATACTAAATTGTGTTATTAACAGATGATCTGAGTGTTTTTTATGTGGTAAACACTGGCAAAGAAAGTAGAGCCACCCTCAGATCTGTGGTAATGTGGTGAATGAAGAAACTCCAGATTCTTGGAGTAGGGAACAATTGGTTGCTGTTCTCATGAAGTTACTGTTACAACTTGTTTCTCTGTGATGTGGGATGAAAAATAGGTTGGTATCAGTTAATTAATTCAGTCGTCAGTGCCTTTTCTTTTTTGATCCTCAAGAAGGGAGCATATGTTTGTCCTGGTGTCACCTTAAATCTGCTCTTTATCAAAGGGCATCTTCAGAGAAATGGGAACACCTGGCAGACGGAGGACCAGATCTCACCTGTTGATGGAATTCAGCCTCCTCACCTGCTGTCAGGGTGCGGAGCGTCCAAACACCTGGATACAGTCTGGACTCTGAGTTCATTCTGACAGCCTGTCTGTCTGTGGTTTTATCAGCTGGACATGTGTCGATAAGTTAAAAAAAAAACTTCAGAAGCTTCTGCACATTTCCACGGATCAAAAAGACTTTAACTAGAAGCATAATACTAAAGACACTCTTTTCAATGTGTTTCAAATCTGAATATCTCCACGTCACATCTGAAGATCTCTCCCAAAAAAACTTGAAGGTTTTCATCTGCTGAATTTACCTCATTCCTCCTTTGCTAAGCGTGTGGTAACTTTAATTGGCTGTAGGAGGTTGCGGTTGAAGACGTGAGGACGCCTACGACATGACTGCCACGGAAATAGCACGTTCTGAGGAAAGGAAAGCCTTACTCATACAGCACACACAGACAGGTCTGCATAGCCGTGTCATCAATGTGCAGGACTCTCAGCTGAGAGAATGGGCTCTCCACAGCCAGCAAATGACCCCACCCAGCTGGGTTCTGCTGTCCTCATCCAAAACCTCCCCTCTCCACCTCTCACTAACATCATCAGCATGGCCTGCACCACAACTGAGAGACATGGAAGCAATTATAGCAGCATGCACGGGAACATACAGTATAAGCAGGGTGAAGACAAATCTGAGCGAGTTAAGAAAATCATCAGGAAGAGTGGTGTTATGAGAAGAGAAACTTACTTTTTTCTTAATGTCCTAAATCAGAAAATGAGGAGATTTGAGCATATGTTAGTTGTTAGTTAGCAGCTATTTTCCTCATGAGGTTCAGTTTATTTATCACACAGAATAATCAGCCTGTGAAAACTTGTATAATCTTCTGTGGAAAAGCTTTGAAAAGTTTGATAAAAATAACCCTGGTGATGAAATCTAAGTGATCTCAACTTGGGCTTGGTGACTTTCAGTTTTTCAAAAGGAAAATTACATTACAAACTGGGGTGTGGAGTTTTAAAGACATGGGCATTTACCAGACAGGGAGGTATAATGAAAGATGCTATCAAGTTACATTTTGGGTAAGTGTAGTTTACAGAGTACAGGTCATGATATCTCTGCCTCTGCTGCACTGATTTTCTTCTTATAAAAAAAAAAAAAATGTATGTACTTCAAAAAACTTACCAAACATGGACATCATGTTTGTTTCCTTATCCCCAAACCTGGCCCTTCCCCTGGAGAGGTGCAATACAAACACTTATGAAACACACAAACAACACAGTAGAAAGAAAAATAATCACATAAATAATAAAAAGCTATAAGACCAACAGCAAAGGACAAAGTTATCGCCCATTAATTCCGTATGTGAAAGAGGTTCAAAGAGTGTTCAAAGGTTATGATGAATTGGGTCAAGGGAGATGCAACTTGAAGTTTAATTCAGTGAGATTGTAGTTGGGTATTTGTATTTTAATTGTTATACATTATACATGATCTTGCAGCTAAAAGTGAAATATCATTACATTTCTTTTAAAATCTCATCCCAAGCATCTTTCACTTGTTTGTGCAGAGTAAGTGACAGGTGAAACTAAATAAAACAGAACTCCAAAAGGGTTGTTTAAAAAGTGCAGGGCGATGACATATGAGGAAAAATATGCTTCTGCTTTTTATAACTCACACTTAAAAGTTAATTCTAGGGAATTTTTCCTGTTGTGTAATATATATTCTTTGTACAGTTTTGAGTTGAGAGAGTTCACACCTAACTTTATATTATAGGAACAATCCTGAGTATTTAAACAGAAAAAGACCAGTCCTTGTTACTTAAGGTCTAAGTTTCTTTCCTACTTTTGTTTTACAGCATCTGTGTCTGCTGCATTGATTTTGACACATATTTTATAAATGTAAATGTTTCTTTCAAGTCTCCAAATTGTATGAAAATCTACATATCTGTATTTTTCTGTAATTTTTCTATGTTTTATCCCATGAACTACAAACTACTTTACATCACCTTCAATACTTTACATTTGTAGATTGACTCTTATTCATTCTAGTACAATATGTATATCAGACAACAAAGAATGTAAACTTGAGATTTATGTATTCATAAAAAAAAAAAAACACATGGAGAATATTCCAGTGTCCAAAATGATAGATGAAAGATTTGTCTTCCTTTTTTAATGCCAAATTAACACGATCTTCTTCGTAGGCGGTGTCCATGTTTCATTGTTTATCTCTTCTTGGCTTGATTTCCCAATAAAACATATGCAATGTGCAGCTGATTCTCATTTTTAGATGTCAGAGACAGCCAAGACCTTTTAAAACTGTCCCCTCTATTATTTTCAGTGCCATACAACAATATTTTAACATTGACATAATTACAGCAGCTGAAAATGATTGAATACCCAAATCTAATTCATACTGTAATGACTTGATGAAGGCATTTAAAATCAGGAATTTATGTTATGCTTTGAAAATGGTCAGCAGTAATGTCAAGTATATGCAATTTGTTCTTAATGGGCTTAAAAAAATGCAGGACCAATGATATGGTCCTTGAAATCACTATTTGTTTCTTGGATTCACACCAGCGGCTTTGATTCTCACACAGTCCGTGTAATCATTTCCGAATCCAGGCGATAATTTTTACTCACCACTGACTTCTGACAGGCTCATCTAACATTTTCTCTGATCCTCCCATCATATCATTACTATTTTTTTCCTCCCAGGCAGAGGTCATTATCGTTCACATCACATGGAGAATTATAAAAAAAAAAAAAAAGGTATTTCTTCCAAGACTAACCCAACTCCTCAGTGGCTGTGTTTTGGCCAGATCATGACGAATTGAGGAGGGTCTGTCCAAAAAAGCTGGACGCACCCATGACAGCAGCTCTTCGGGGAGTCCACCCCTCCTTGTTTCCAATGGAAACCAATGCACACACGTTTTGTGGGAGACTCAGATGTTCCATGTTGTTCCTGTCCACTGGTGCAGGGTTGGGACAGTGTGTGTGTGTAGGGGGGGCAACTGTGGATTTACACTTCATATACACTGCATGTGCATATATATGTGTGTGTGAGAGACAAACTGACTGAAGGATAGGGGCTGTGTTGTAAAAGGGAAATTTCTGCCTTAACAGCTCCCGTACCTAGGCAGAACGCACGCAGAGGCCTTTCGCCAAATCACTAATAGAAACCAGACGCATGAGGAGTGAGGCTTTCAATACACAGCTCCAGAGGGAACCACTGGAGGAGTGACGGAAGAGAGGAGGAGGAGTAGGTGGGAAGGGTAAGTCAAGGAGGCAAAGAAAGAAAGAGAGAAAGAAAGAAAGAACCTGAACCAGATAACAAACTTTAAACCATGACTTGCCCCCGGAGGTTGGCTGAGATGGGAGTTTTAACTCCCTTTCATACATCAGAGATTTCTTCATCCTCTTGCAAGATGAGCACTATTGACTGATAAGAAGGAAGCCAGCACAGCACTTAACCGAGATAATTCTTTAAAACTAAGCCCACTGAATATGTGAGAAAATACTCCTCTGCTTGACATCTTTTTGATTCGGCCTAACAGATAAATCACCTAAACTACAACCACATGCACACACATACACACACACACACACACAGATAACCACCGAGCTTCAACTTTGAACTTACTGACAGAATATTGAAATGTAGCCAACAGTATGATGGAAGACAAACACTGACTGAGAAAATGTGTAGTTGAGTATGGTGTAATTGTGCTTTTTCATGAAATGAGCTAATCTATATCTGATATGGGAATAGAGGGGGAAGAATTTAAGCACTTGTGTAATTTGGGACATTGGGAGGTCAGATCAGATGACTCATCATCACAATTTTGTGAATTAGATGCTTTCTCAAGACCATCAGACCTTTACCCTCCTTATAGCAGCTCCTCTCCTCTCCTCTCCTCTTCATTCTACCATATAAAACAGGCTTTCACTTCATATTTTGTGCTATCTTCCCTCTCTCTCTCTCTCTCTTTGCCTCCTGGAGAAGCTCCATGGTGGTCATGTGTGAGCCATCCGCTGTGCAAGAACAGAGGCCCCACTTCAGTCTTTTTCTGCCTGCTTGTACTGTTAGTCAGGTCATAAGCAGGGACAGTGAGTACTAGTGAGTGGGGAACGTGCTGATAAACCGAGAAGTACACTGCCTTATTTAGAATCACAGTTGGATGGCGGTTTGAGTCACAAGGCATCGGCAGCATAATCTCTCCCAAGGGAATTCATTAGGCAGAATGAATCAGCATTTTAGGACAAACATGAGGTGTTGGTGTTTATGCTCTGCATACTCTACGTGATATGTTTATGACCATGAATGGTCAATTCTTCCCGGGAGTGAGACTTTTAGTCTCCAGGTGGCGGAGATGAATCAGCATCCAGAGCAATGCTGTCATTTCCTGAATGAGTCTTAAAAACTGGAAACCTAATGGTGATATATTATTTCACTTTTGTTTTAAAAAGTCTGCAATGTAGTGGTGATGACAAGAGGAGCTTTAAGTTGCTCATAAATACTTTACTGTGTCAATGGCATCCATTCAAGATGATGTGTCATGTTCATTTCTATTTTGGGGGATCTACTGGTATATCTTTGGATGATTTACAGCTGAAACAGCTCACAGCTTACTTATCGTTTACTGTCTCTGGATGCAGCTCCTCAGATCAGTCTCTGTCTGAAACAGACAGTTTCAGCTCCTGTCTCATTAGCTCTCTGGTCCGGAGGCTACATAAATAAACAATAATATAATAATAATTCACTTCATTTTCTTGTTCTTTATTCAAAATATAAACTTCCCAAATACATCTGTACATGTTCAAGCCTGAATCTGACCTAAAATATACAAGTGAACAATGTGAACAACCGGTAGAACAATATTAGAATTAAATGCTACTTAATGGACGGCTGTTTATAGCCTGCATTGAAAATCTGACATCATCACAAGAGGAGAGGTAACTTTGCACATGAAGTGTTCAAAGCAGGCTGAAGCCCTGACTTTTGGCTGTCAAGCAGCATTTATACTTTGACTGTGTTAAAATAGACATCATATGTAAATGATGAATGTAAAAAAAAATAACCTGGTAAGAGAGATAGAAAATAATTTCTATAGATATCCCAAAAAATGTAATTCAATACTTTTTGGCACATCACAGTCTTATTGTTTGGTTTTATCTGATCTTAATGAATAATAGGTCAAATAAACCTTCCGTCTCCTGTTGTAGTTTTACAGGAAATGATCTACTGGCAGGATGATGCTTTCCTGTTGTTGTCTACCTGGGTGTTCCATGATTGAAATTTGTTTTGAGGGAAATAAGAGGAGGCTTTGTTGTTGAAAATGCATATTTTGATATTTTAAAGACGCCACTGTAGCTCCAGTGTGTAGGTGGTCCTTTACTAAGCCTTAAACCATGTTATATTACATTACCAATTATACCCGTTATACTATTTGCGGTCAGGAAAATGCATTTTGTAAATGCTATAACCATAATGCATTTAATACAATTACAGCAGTATTGCATTCACGGCAGATTAAAGTTAAGTGGGTGAGATCGTCATGTTTAGATGTTATGGACTCAGAAAAAGCAGTCACACATACAGATGTCAATATTTTTGTCCTGAACAACATGTGATATCAAATAAACTGTGAAATTAGTCTCTTTTCCTTTGAAGGGCAGACGATTCCCCAGCAGCAAAACATTCCTGAACACAAACACAGGAAATCTTGGATTGTTTAACCGCAGTACTGAGCTGTGGCACAGGGTACCTCCCTGATGATGCAGCATGTATTCCTTGATGAAATCAGGGCTAAACAGAGGTGAACAGGACTTCTCTCTTTGCTTGGGCTGCTAGTTTGGATACCTTTACTGAGCAAAATATAAGGCAAGATGGATAAGCTATTTTTAGTCCACAGCAGGCTGTTTGAATTATGGATTTCTTAAAGCCAGGAGAGCAGTCGTACAAGCTGTAGCAGATTCAGAATTAACGACTGTCCCAAAAGCAAACGGCCTACTAAAAAGATTTTCCATGGAGATGTGCCAGAGCTCGATTCAGCAACAATAAAAATACCTGCCTGTTCTCCCTGTTGGCTATCGTTAGAAGAATTTCAACAATGAATTTATGTTCATCTTTTCTCCTCTGTGCATATGGTGCCGCAACACTGCATAAAAGAACAGATGATGTTTTTTTGGAACTGGAAAACTTTAAAAAAAAGAGATGCTGACATGGTCAGCAAAAAAGATTGTGTTATATTAATGAAACAGGCAAAAATGAAGTAATGAGTAATTCTACAAATGTAAATCAAGCTAAAAGAAAAAAAAGACCTCAACAACATTTACAGCATCACAGAAAACTGCCACCCACCCTCTATTCCCTTACTCATCCCTTACTGACCAGTGACTTGCATTTTATCTTCTCAGCCAACAGGGATGTACCATCTTCTCAGGTTACCACTGGTGGAGGGAGCAAAACTAATACTTTCTAAATGCTTTACAGTGCTCACCGACTTGCTGCTTTGGGCACTTAATGATCCACACCTGTTACCACTATCACTGATTTAGCAGACGCTCCACGCTATCATCACACAACACTGAAAAAAAGAAACACATCGCCCCGAAACTGAAGCCCTTCCACAAAAAACTGACACTGTGAAAGACAAATTACTCAACTGAAGCTTGTATGTGTTATTTGTGCAGCATAACTGATAAATGAATAGATTAACTGAGATATTGGACTGAAATGTGTGATTTAACACACACACACACACACACACACACACACACACACACACACACACACACACGCATACACAAAAGCATTAGTCATGTTACACACATAGAGCTTTAGTAATGTTGGGAACCAGAGCCCTGTGAATGGGAGAGGAGCAGCCTTTTCACAATATATATCATACTGTTGAACAAATAAATTCTTGGAGTTAAACCAAAAAGTGGGCTCAGAGAACAGGTGGAGATTTATAGATACTTAGTGCATGAACCTGGGGGATGTTTCAGATTACAAGTGGAGGAAAAAAAACTGGAGTTACACTATAATAATGCTACTGACCTCACACTCTTTCATTAGTGAGGACACTTCACTTCCCCTCTGTGCTGTTTGCTTGTGTGTGCATGCTTTTGTTTGTTTTGGGATGTAACCCTATCCAAGCAGAGGACACGCTATACATGCCAAGTCTGCTGACTCCCTCATTCATCTGAGACCCCACAAAAACTGGTATTATCATGCCAATCATATCCCAGGACCCCTTGGTGGGTGCTAAGGGGGCGAAGGACTTGTACAAGGGAAGTGTATGAGCTCTTTCTAAACAGCTTTACCAGACCACCACTGTGTGACCTCGCTGTGACTTATACATTAGCAAAGTGACAGAATACCCTCCTGCATGTTGGTTCACACCAGCTGATATGACTAATGCACTGATCATAAACCCCTGATGGCTTCTATATAAGGCTGTGCAAATGTGCATGACACCTTGGTGGTCTGGACAGCATTAACATCAACATTGACTTATAAGGAGGAGCAAGACAGATTAAGGGGAGTCAGGGGGGTAGGTGTAACATTTTAACGGCCATTGTGACTCACCATCCTAAACATTGTTTTTTAATGTTTACAGTAGGTGACAAAGCTGAAATAGGGAGCATTCTTTCGAGACCTCGGCTGTGCGTAGTCTGAACAGGACACACCACACAATAGATCAGGAAGTAGTCAGATGAAAGATAATGGAAAAATGATTGAAATTTCTAAGCTATGAGTCCCCAGAACATGATGTTCAAGGTTTTGGATTCTGTTTTTCTACATGAATCAAAAAGGGAAACAGTGAAATACCGTATATAAGCATTTGGCAGACTGTGTTGAATAATTCGTCAATACACAACTGCCTGAGAAAAAAATCAAAGTGATAAATATGAACTTCCACCACAGGAAGGAAGATACAAATTGAATGTGTTAAACAGAAACATTCAGGAAACTGAAGTCTAATCTGTTATAATGTTCAGGTGGATGATACATGCCGATAATAAATATAAAGACAGGAACTTGCTCTATTGTCCAACTGTCTTATTGCAAACACGTGGAGGAGCCATTATGGAGAGCTTTTGTTTCTGCCGTCATTGTTGTTACATAAGTCTCACCTAGAAATGTCTCCATCAGTGGAGGAAAAACAACTGAGTCAAAGTCAGGAACATGTTGTTGTGCCTACTGGTGCCATCAATAATTCATTATGATGAGATTTCTCAAGTAAGTAAGTAAATGAGTAAACTACACAGAAAACCACAATACCATAGAATATGAGAACATTCAGGGAGTGATAAAACATTGAGAAATGAAATAAAATTGAAAAGAATTGAAGCAAACATTATAAAGATGTCACGTGGGGTTTTTTGAAAGATTTTTCCTTAAATGAGGCACAAACTCCGCTGATCTAATACTGAGGGGGAGTTTGTTCCACACAAGTGTAAATGAATGATCCCTGTTTGTTTCAAGCCTGGAACTTCAAGCAACATTTCTGATCTGAGGGGTCTTGGTCTCGGTTTAACCACTTAACGCACGCTGTTCCGTCTACGGAACGGGACGGATGTTAGGAGGTAGCCACAAGTTCTTCTGAATGTTTTAAACACCAACCCTTAAACATATATATTCATGCCGTACATCGTTGGAAAGCTTAGATTGTACTGATTCATTCAAGACCACTCACGACTTATATGGTTGCTCACAGCCGTAATAGTATTAGCGATTAGCTTGGCTAGCCACTCAGCTAAGTAAGAAAAGCTATAATGCCTACATACCTTCAAAGTCTTCCCTTTATCCACAACGTTCATCTTATGACACAGGACTTTATGTACAGCTCGCCAAGTATCAATTCTGCTGAAATATGAAATCCGTTTCCATAAAACCGAAATACTTTCCTCAATGTGTTCATGTATTTAGTCCAAGACGTAACGTAATAACACAAATAACAAACCATATACGGTCCGTTTACGCCATTTCCTGACCTGCGCGTCCATCTCAGAGTACACGTGACTATGTTTACGACCGTGAGCCTCTTCTGCTTCTGACGACACCACACACAAGCCAATCGGTGTTTAGGATTAGGCAGTACATGTCTCCAAAGCCAATGAGGACATGTGACCGACAACAATGACGACATGGCTTTGATTGACTGCTGTTCTAGCCTATGGAAATATTCGGTGAAATGACGTTGATAACCTTTTAGCCAATAGTCAGAGGTTTCCAACGGCGTATGACACTAAGCTATTAAGTTTGGCTGTCCATAAACAAACTCCAAGCGTAACCAGCGTGCGCCCTGTGCGTAAAAGAGTTGAACCATATATCATTACGCACACGGCATTTTGGTACACGGTTGGTTCTTCTTCGACTTAACATATGACTTATACCAAAATAAACAGATAGATAGATAGATAGATATGGCCAAACAAAAAATATGGTTATATGTAATAATAATAATAATAATAATAATAATAATAATAATGATAATAATAATAATAATAATAATAATATGGCGTCAGCTTTCATTAGAGACCAAGATTTTGATTGTAGGCAAAGGGGTTGTGAAGTTATAGGTGTTTGATTGCGGTTATACAGCTTTGGTAACCAAGTGTCCATTTGGAGTCTCCAAAAAGGACCTGAGGAAAACGCATGGACATACCTGTTGAAAAATAATAAAATTCATCTTTTGGTCTTTTGACTCCAAATTTGGACTTCATGAAGCCAAGACTTGTGGCTGTGGCCTCATTGTGTCTATATCCTGCTGAGAGGTCCCTGAATGTCTGTACACATGTCATTGTAAAGGCAAACCTATGGGCGAGTAAACAACCCATCATTGTAACCTCTGCCACTCTTTGTCAGTAAGTCACAGAATCACACAGACACTTTTACAAGAATCCTGAGAGTGTTTCCTTTCCAATGATACCAGACACATCTCTGAGTCTCAAACTATGTGGGATCTGTGCTGCTCACAACTTGGGCATGTCATTTAGGCTAACAGCATAAAAAACAGGGGCGTGTGTTAAGTGGTTAAAAGAAATGAATAAAATTGAATTGAATCATGAAACAATTATACAGCCAATGCAATTCGGCCACGACTGGAGAAGTATGTTCTCTATGTCTAGTGTTTGTATCAACTGTAGGCAGGCAACTGTTTCACACAAGTAAATAACGAATTGCATTGGTCTAGGCAAGAGGACATGATGGTGCGGAAGATGTTCAACTATAGTCTTTTTTTGAGAACATGTTTTTGTTTTGGCGATTGTTGTCTAGTCACAATACAAAGGTCTTTTTAAGGTTGTTGTGTCCTCTTCAATCTTATATCTACAAATACACATGTGCGTGAGTCTGTCTTTGTAGAACGAGGCTCTAAAAATGAGGAACTGGACATGTTTATGTTTATGTCTGTGAATATAAGAAGAAGCAGTAGCTATACTTATCTATTTTCACTTTTAGTGCGGCTTGTTTTTGTCATGGGAAGCCGGGTGCGACTGTTTCCATATGCATTGTGTCAGACATGTTTGGCCAAGAGTGTGGGTGTGGGAAAGCAACAGCAGCAAATTGGAGGGAATGTGTGAATGGTTATACGTGCGTGTGTGGGTATATTTGCGTGTGAAACAATACCCCGAGGCACTCCAGTGATCACACTGATTCACTGCCCTCTCCTGCTGTACCCCCAGATACACACATTTTATAGCCGCATTCCTGCACTCCGTGGCCTGTCGGCGGCCCTGCGGCATGGCCGCTCCAATAGGAAAACACAGGAGGGGGTCAGGGGGCACACCATTACTCTAAGAGACAAATAGGCCATCCAAATAAAACATGACACCCTGAACATGGGACCTGAATGCGAAACTGCACGGCAGGCTGTGCACACGTCGTGTTCATCGCTATCTTCCAGGTCAAACATTCCTGTTTGAGTTTTCACTACGATGGGGGTTTGACCTGGTTTTGGAATCCTTGTGGTTTATTTCGTGGTTTCGTTATGATAACCTTCAAATATTGAAGGCTGTGATCCAGTTTCACGTTTCACTGTTTATTCTGGCATTTAAAAGGATTTTCTCACAAGCCAACCTTGTAGCGTATTTTGCAGCCAAGCTCCTGCATCTAGTCTCGGTTTGCCACTCTGCCTCAGTGACCTCTCATTAAACGATGTCAAGCATTTTATACAACCTCTTAAAAAGTTGTGTTTTTAAGCAAACAAGTTCAGTGAGGTATAAGACAGAGACTGAACACTGCATGAAGTGCATCGCCGGCAGTAAATGTTGACTGTTTCGGAACACTTGTGTCTGTTATGGGCTGTAGGATGAGGCTGGAGGCGCTGGTAGCAGGGTCGTTTCCCCCCCCAGCAGCTCGCATGCTGCTGCTTTACTGCTCCGTTCCCTCAGACTGATTAGCAGATGTGCATAAAAAACACAACTGCTCATTTCCAAGCGTTTTGTGGCCGTTTTAACAAGGCCACTAAACAATGGACGCTGTTTGGATCATCTTGCTCCCCACACACGTTGTCTCAATTTGTTTGGATTGACAGTAAAAGCTCACAAGAGGAAACCATAATGCAGAAGGGCGGGTGATCTTCGCCTTGTAAGGAGCCTCCTGGATGATTTCTCTGTCTAAAACAATCATATGATTCACTCAGCCACTACGTTGCTAAGAGCTTGTATTGAAAACAATGGACCGTCCACTCAGCAACACTGGCCAGCTCAGGACTTCCACCCCTTCATGACAAATCTGTCATCCAGTATGAAATGTCTCAGACTAGCTGGAGTAATCAGCAACACCTCACCACCCTTTCCTCCTTGTATATGGGGAATGTTACAGGACACAGAGGAGGATAAGAGTTGTTAGCGTATGTAAGTGTGTGTGTGTGTGTGTGTGTGTGTGTGTGTGTGTGTTTGTGTATGTGTGAGTGTAACAGAGACGCAAAGAGTAGGAGCTCGTTGAAACAGGAAGCCCAGGCTGCCTTTTACATTGGAGGAATTTCCTGCCTGTAAGATGTGTATCACAGCGTTTCTACAGTTGAAGAGAGACGAGGAGAGAGGAAGAAGGAGGAGGAAGGAGGAGGAAGGAAAAACCCTCTCTGTGTGTTTGAAAGACATTTCAATACAGGTTTCTGGCTTAAGATTTAGATCAAGAGCAGGTTTGAATCTAAGCCACAGTAGCCCATTCTTCCTAAAGATTTATATGATTAAGAGCTGACTTCCGTTCATCACAACAATATAGCCCTCTGTTTGCCACACATTTTCATTCATTCATCATTACCCCCAACTTCCAGTGCATCCGAAAGGAGCTGGTAAACTGCTTAAAGGAACAAACAGAAGTGAAATCCTCCCAATTGTTGTGACTAGTGACTTGTGCGTACAAACTACTGAGTTGCCTGTTATGGTCTTTATTTGCTGTCTGTTCCCGAGTGGTAAAATGGTGTTTATTCTGTGACTTAAAAGGCTAACAGTTGCCTAATGGCAGCCATCAGGGTGTCTCTTCACCCCCGCCCCCCCATGCATCCGTTTGTGCCAGAAAGAGAAATGGGATGATGGGGTGTAGGCTGTGGCCTCAAGGGATTACCATCATTTTAAAGTGGTGGATAAATGTGGTGACTGTTTATTGAAGGCTTGAGTCATAAAACTTCCGCTTAAGTAATAATTCAACATTTTGGGCTCCACTAAAATGCCTCTTAGTGCCTTTATCTTCACACAGTTACATCAAGATATGGAGGTGCCAGCCCTGCGTTTAAACAGCTGCTTACAAATCTGAATGAGATGAGTGAATATAACAGATTTGGCTAAACATGAAAAGAAATGTCACTTATCACCAGTCTGCTATCTACTTTTTAAAGGAACAGTTCATAACTTTTTGGAAAACTTGTCTGCATGTCTGTGTTTGTGCTTGTTTTGCATGTGTTTGTTTTTTGCTTTTTAATTTCCTCCTTGTAAACCACTTTTTATTAGCTCATCTTGCAGAGTTAGATGAGAAGACTGATATAGATCATAGCTGTTTGTTTGTTTGGTAGTGAAAAACTATACATCACATAAACGCCTATAAAACCACAACTTGTTTTTGCACTTTGGGTTTTGTGCAGATTAAATGAAATGAAATGTGTTAATTAGTGGACTTTAAAGCTGCAGATTTTGTTACCTTTTTTATAGTTTATCTGTTTCCCCCCTGTCTCCAAGTCTCTTATAGGTCCAGCGTCATATTTACCAAACACATATGAGAGTGGTATCAATCTCTCTCATTTAAGCCCCCTGCAAAAAAGCAAAGTGTACTTCTTTCAAATGCATTTCTTTAAATGATATTGCAGATGACAGACACGTGACGATTATGTTTCCTTTGCTTTGGGGGACAAAAAGTGTTCTGTCATGCTATGTAAAGAACTGAGAAGTAAAAGAATAAAAATAAGAATAAAATACTGAGAAGTAGTTCCATGACAACAATGACTCCGCACCCTCATATCTTGATACAACTGTGTAAAGACAATGTCATCGTAAGTGGCCCTCTGCTAGTTCTAATAATAATTAGTCTCACTTTATGTGAAAACGTATGCTCGGTTACCAGAGAGGATGAATGTCATGTGAATGTGTGTGTTCATGACTGTGTGTGTCTGTGTGCACGTATGTATAATATATATATGCGCCTGGCCTTGCACAAGTGCCAATGTGTCAG
This sequence comes from Scomber japonicus, assembly GCF_027409825.1. NCBI lineage: Eukaryota > Metazoa > Chordata > Actinopteri > Scombriformes > Scombridae > Scomber > Scomber japonicus. The sequence goes on along the minus strand of NC_070581.1, from coordinate 25,060,192 downwards.
GTCTATATTTAAAATAGTTGGCCAGCTGTGTAGAGTCCTATGAAATGTTCCATAAGTGTTTTGCTGCACTTCAGATCTGTTGCCATAGCGGCCAAGAGGTGATGTCAAAGCTGAGGCACTGGAATAAAAACCACACCCCCTTTTTTCAACGGAAATCACAGTTGGAGCGAGATGGAAAATACTGTTCACTTAGCCAGACTCAATTACGAATCACCAAAGAGCAGAACAGGCTTTGGCTTCACACACAAAATATGCAAACCGTTGGAAAACAATTTTATATACACTGGCTTGTAGGTTAAGTTGCTACTGAATGACACACAGACACACACACACACACACAGGGGGTAAAACACTTCAAAGGAATATTTCTCTTGTCAAATCACAATGCTTTAAAGGGTCAAATAAGATAATTGTGTGTGTAGATAACACAAGAGCTGTGCAGTACAAGGCAGACAGTTGATACCAGTATTATCTGTTTCCAAAGTATTTGCTTGTCCCCTCTGACTGACCTCATACATGAGGTCATGGTACTCTGTGTACATGACTATGTAGGCCGCCTATGGCTTCAGACCTCCAGCATATCCAGAAACACAAATCAAATTGACATGAGGTGACTAACTTACTATTTTAAATTCATCAGTGTGTTTGTGGGAGATGCACAAACATCTTCTCATGCTTAGTCTGAAACACCAAATCATGGTTCCAGTGGGAAAGTTTGAACTGATTTCGATGACTTCAAACCACGCCTTGAAGTCCGGCTCTACTTCATCTTCATCATTTAGACCTAAAAACAGAGTGAGAGAATGAGACCACTCTAGGATTAGGGCTTTGAACCATCAAGTGGCCCCAACAGCTGTGGACTGCCACCCCCTTCCCTTCTACCCCCCAGACACTCAGGATTACCCCCACCAGGCTGTATGTTCCCTGTGTCGGGGTGCTTCAGTTTAGTTATAAATACGAGCAGCACTTGACAGAGAGTTCATGTTGCTACTGCCACACAGCCAAATTTGGCCCCTGTGTTCAATCCCTGAGGCTTCCAGTGAATCAGCTAAACCAACAGTCACTAATTCCAGCCTGCCTGGATAGGTTTATTAAAGGTCCCATTTCAGTGAGTAGTTGCTTCTCGCAGCCTAACCACTTTCCTCGCTCTCGTGTGACTCAGAACCAGGAATACGAAATCTTCCCACATACCCCTCACAGCATCAGAAAAAATCATACGCCTAAATCAGAACTGTGCTGTAATTAGATAGAAATGCATATGGATCACACATTCACTTGCAAGGGTGTGTGGTAAAGGTATAATTAGTGTGGGGCTGTGCTAATTAGTTATTACTTGAACATTTTGGGAAGTTTACGTGACTAGTGGAGCCTTGGGTGTGTTTATTTATCAAAAAGATACACACTTAAAGAAACTGTTACATAATGTTTGCTAAATACAACATTGCTAAATAAAGTTTGGGTTTAAGAGAGATGAAGTGATGCTTCATAACAGCATTGCTGTCTTATCTGTGAAAACCTCAATAGATAAAGATTAAAGAGATTATCATGTAATAGGGAGCAGACACATGTCACTAGCAGACCATATATTAGTTGGACATTTGAAGTTTCATTGACCTTTCCATCACCTATCAGGTTGTCTTGTCTGACAGCAACTTCAGCCTCAAAAGGTGAAGATAACTCTGAGATAAAGTCAAGAAGAAGGGTTTTTGATCCATTGTTCTTTTGGTTAATTAGTGTCGTTGATAAGAAAGTCTCAGGCGCAAAATTGCAAAAGTGACCGCATTTTTACCACACTGGTAAACAAATAATTCGAGATAGGTTGTGGATGAGAGGAGCCCTGTCCAAAGTGTTTCTTTTGGGGAATCACAGGCTCCTCCTCTTCCAAAACTTTAGTCACTGCTGTGGGAACTCCCTGCTCTATGGCTGTGTCTCAATTTGGACCCAACTGCGAGGCTGCATCCTCGAAGGACGCGGCCTTTGCGGCCTTCGAAGGATGCATCCTTGAGGAACCTCCGAAGGACGCATCAACCGTTGTGAAATGAGACGGTCTAGCCTTCGAGGCATTTCCTGGTTGCGTCACCAGCTGTTCCCGCCCATAAGACGAGAAAGACGTCTCGACCGAAAAGACGGAGAAAAAGCTGACAAAATTATAAGAGAGAAGAAAGGAGAAGAATAAAGGAAAGGAGAAGAAAGAAGGAAAACACACAAGAAAGAAAGAAAGAAAGAAAGAAAGAAAGAAGGAAAACACACAAGAGAAAGAGTAATAAAATAATAATAATCTCTAAATAGTTATTTCTGATGTAATTTTTGTAAATAGTGAAATGTTTCATCACTTGATAATAAAAGAAAATATTTAATCCCTTGTTCTTCCTGAACAGTAGCACTTTATGCAACCCTGTTATAAATTGTACTGAAGTTGTAAATACTAAATGGAATAGACGTGTAACAATGAACAATATTTTTTATTTAATAACAACATAAAACATCAAAATCTTCACAATCAAATAAAAAATAAAGAAAAATCATAAATAAACACAGTTCATAAATAAAATCAAATTAAACACATCTATATAGATGTATATTTATTTTTCTATTACTTTTCCAGGAGAGAGAAGAGCCTCTTCATCCTGTCTTTCCCCTCCTGCTCCCTCCTCTCCTCTGCCTCATTTTGCCTTCTCATGTCCTCCTTTATGAGGTCAAGGAGGTCATCCTCCCTCCTCCTCTTCCTCCTGGGCCCTGGCTGGTCCCCCTCCTCCTCCTCCTCCTCCTCCTCCTCCTCTTCACTCTCCTGCTCACCCACTGCGGCACTTGGCCCTGGTGTGTCCTCACGGATGGAGGCAATGAGGACAGGGGGGGCAATAGATGGCCTCTGCCCCAGTACCTCATCCATGAGGACAAACCACGGCCAAGTGCCAGCAGTGGACTTGCCGCTGGCCCCCTCCCCTGTCCCTGGATATTTGCAATCCTAAGGCAGTGGAAATCAATCATGTCAGCAATTTTCAGCAAAAGTATTTAGTAACAGTAAAACTAATCCAAACCTGTAGGCTACTTTATATATATTTTTTTAAATTGTCCCATTTTTTTTTGGCCTGGTAGGGCTGGACCTTCCCCTCCAGCCCAGTCTTTCCCAGTATTGCTCTAAACACAGAGGGAAGCAAGAGAAAAGGTAAACACAAGATCACATCAACACAGGGATGCAAAGATGTACAAAAATGGACATCAGCCTTGCCTCCATCCCGCCGTGGCGGAGTTTTTGCCCCCCGTGAATAGATGGTCATTTTCCCCTCTTTGTTTAATCAGGAGCTCGGTTTGCTCCTTGCTCCCTAAAACAAAAATAAAACAAAATGTAATGTAAAACATGTTTTTTCTTTACTATGTCAACAGACAAAAGGGTTCTAATATAGCAAAAAATTATCATAATAATGATAATAATGAAGTATAACATATAATAGTGATAATCCCAAACGTAGCTCTTTATTAAAATCTAAATTTGTTCATCTTAGTCCATTTATATATATATAAATAAAGATATAAGTCAAGTAATAAAATATAAGTAATTAGTAAAAGTATAAAAGTATTAGTAGTAATAAGTACAAATAATTAAATAAAACAAACCAATACATACACTTGAATGAAAAGTCTTCACCTGTTGGTGTCGCCATTGTTGTGTTTTCGCGGCACTGAACAGCGCCGCGCAAAGGATCTTGGGATTTGGGAGGCCGCGAAGGATAGTAGCGATGCATCCTCGAAAAAGAGGGAAAAGAAGGCCGCATTTCAAGGCTGCATTTGAAGGACTCTTCGAATTGGGACAGCCTTCGCGCGGCGTTGTGACGTAATCGGCCTCGAAATGCGCACTTCGAGGATGCAGCCTCGCAATTTGGACCAAATTGGGACACAGCCTATGTATCATGATTAGGTGAGCAGAGAAGGCGTGGGCCTGGAGAGAGTCACAGAGAGGAGCGAGGACGCACAGAGAGGCTGACGGAGCATTAATGAGATACTGGCCGGTTAGAGTTACAGGGATGCAGTTTTAGCCATATTCCAGCACTGTCTTTACGTTTACTCTGTGGACTTGAAATCACGAACATTGGGACGATTTCGCCATTGAAAAGAAACTTTCGTGGACTTATTTATTCGTAAAAATGGGCTTGGAACGATTTCGCGCAAAGACGCCGGGGACAGTAGCCCTTCTCGCCCGTTCACTCCTTTGTATTCTCGGGCTATTACTCACTTTTTCCCAGCCTGTCTGCGAGGCGTTCAACTTGGACGTGGAGAACCCAGCTGTTTACAGCGGACCTAATGGGAGCTACTTCGGATATGCGGTTGACTTTTATTTGGCAGATTCTGCCAGGTGAGTTTCATTAAGAGATTAATAATCAATTTTTCCTAATTTCTCATCGTAAAAAAGGAAAGAGAATGGTCTTTTCACCATTAAACAACATTTGTTTATAATTGTATCTGGGCACTGGGCAAATCTCAGTTGTACACAAATATGTTGCGCGCAGCGTGTAAACTTTCCATTGCACTTTATCGGAGATTTTTGCCAAAGTTCAGAACATTTACAACTCCCCTGGTAAAGTTACACAGTGCGTTTCCAATAGGAGAAAGACACGAATTTCATTTGTGGGATGTTGTTTTGCCTCAGACGTTAAATCGAGTTTTTTCTGTATATACTGTGCTCTCTGGGCACATGCTTTACGCACAGCGCGTCACTTTAAGTCACAGTAATTGAATTTACCAGGAAATTGCATTTGTGCTCTAAATGACTCTTATATGTTAAAACCCGATTGGTACCATCATAAAAGTGGTTATTTCATCATAAAAAATCATTGGAATCACCCTCAAATCCTAATCTTATTGTCCTACAAAATTGCATTTAATTCTGACCTTTTAATCTGCCCTGCTTTTAAATGCCAGAAAAAGCCTGTTAACTGCTTAGCCATCACATCATATTGGTCTGAAATGCTGCAGCTGATTGTGATGCTTCCTGGCTCAGTGGGGATGTGATCTCTGTGACACTCAGCATGCTGCCACTGTCTCAGCATTCTTCCACAGGAGCCTTTGGCATCAGTCATAGTGAGGGAGATAAACTCATGCAAGAGATGCCTGTGGTTGAGTCTAGTCTGTGGAGAATATATTATAATCTTGTGCCATCCTGATTGTCCTATAGGAACATAAGAGTCTTTGTATCAACAGGGATGAATGAAAAAAAACAAGGCATGGGTTAATCCAGTTGCTGACAGATCTACATTTGAGTTGCTAAGCCTTCAGTACATTCTGGTGAATCTAGTACCCAACCCTGTAATCGTAATAATCATTAACAAAAGGTTGTGCAGATGTAGTCAAGGTTTCACTCAGACATAATCAGACTTCCTGGCTGAGTCTGTGTCTGCTGAGCACCAGCAGTGTCTCGGCCGAATGTTCAACCAGCCAGTGTGCTGGGATTTAAGAAAGGGCTTTGTGCCGAGTGGGCCGCCCGCAGCAGCTCTAGTTTCCCTGTTTCTCCTCCCAACTTCCCTGGACGGCAGACAGTCAGACAAGGGGAGATTTCCCCCCTTCCCCTCCCAACCCTCTCTTTAAAAGCCTGCCGCTATTGGTCTTTATTTCTCTGTCTGCATGAGAAGCAGGGGCTTCAACAGAGCGGTATGATTTAGGACGTGAAGCTTGTATGCACGGACAAGGTCTCTCTCCAACATCCCCCTCCTTACTTCCTCCAGTGCTGATGTCATTCTGCAGGGCTTTTTAATTCATCCATCCCCTAGACCTTCCCCCATCGTCTAGCCTCTCTCCCCATCATCTCTCCTTGTCTCATTAAGTATGAGACAGAGTAGACGTCATCTTACTGATGACTTAATCTGAATCTTTCTCCAGTTGGGATACCATGTTTATGGTGGAGGAGATGAGATGATAGTTTGAATTTGCAGAGCAGGAATAATATTTAAGTGTAGCTTCCTACAACCTCACTGCCCTGTAATTTTCCTTTGGCTAAGTGTTGACAGGTCAAATGTCAAGCAAAATAAAGTATGAGAGAGCAGATTTAAGATCACGAGTCAGATCCATGTTCATCTGCAAACCACATATATCTGCCACTAGTCTCTTAGAAGTTGACACATTTAAAATATATCAGTAAAGCTGTGAATTAAGTTTCTGTTATCTCTTGTGCTTTGCCATCACGTCATCATCGCCAATGCTGTGGAGACACGGTGAGTGGGGGAGTAAGCTGGAATCTCGGGGTGAGGTCAGTTGAGGGTTGAATGGGGAGTTTTTTCTTGTCAGGATGAGATGAACAAAGCTTAGCTCGGAACTTGTGAGTAAAATTATTGCTGCTTTTGAAAAACATTGCCAAATGGTGTTCATCACTCCAGGACTACAGTGGTGTATTGGTAGAAAATGAAAATTATGACAAATTTAGATGCAGCGACAGGGGAGGAAGATGCTGTCAGGCCTACCAACAAACACAAAGGCTTACTTTCTCCCAATGTGACGCTGATCCTTTGACAATGAGTTTATATATGCGGGTCTGTCATGCCCTTCGGCCTGGCGTAATAAAATTAAGTTTGGACACTGGCAGGCGGCCCACCATGGAAGAACGCCTGAGGATAATGTCTGTGAACTGTGTTTGACAGCTTTTGCCAGATACACACAGGAAGGGCAAGAGGATATATGGTCCCCTGTTGTGTGTGTATGTTATTCCATGTTGAGTTAAGTTGAACTCTTCAAAGTCTGCTGCAGTGTGTGTATGTCATACCCCATGCTCACCCACCTCTACATCATGGGAAGGACCTCTTAGGGATGACTCTCTCCTCCAACACTTAATAATCAAACACAAACTGACTCTTCGTTGACTTTCTCTGGTGCCAGGCGGAGATGAGGGAGTGGATCATACTGAGATAGAAAGAGTCAAAGGTCAGGGGCTGTAAATAATAACAGACCCGACCTGGAGTGTGTGAAAGGGAGCCTCTGATGCCTTTCCACAAGTGAAGGCAGTGACTGTTAAATAAGAAATATCTCAAGATAGACTTTTTTGATAGCACTGAGTGAGATAAGTGTCATACGAAAGCTATGTCAGTGCTCAATGATGGAAGACTCTCTGATGGAGACCGTAATATGTTCCAGTCCATACATATGCTTCATTGGCGTGTCGGTGATGTGCATTAGCTCACGGATGGTTTGGCCATGACGAGCACATGCAGAGGTCAGCCGGTCCATGTAGGTCACTCTCCTGGAGTTTACCCCCTCAAACAGGGTAAGAGTTGAACTAATATTGACATTGGATTGGGGTTCTCTTGTGGCCACTAAAGCAGCTATGTTTTCTCTGTGTCTACGCCAATGTCCCTCTCCATATATGATCAGTCTAATTTCTGTTAATGTTTTCACTGGTGTCCTTTTCTATGGACCTGTTGCTAAATCAAGCCAGTGTTTCATTTGCAGGAACACAGCTTGTATATTTGGGCTGCCAAGCTTTTCGTCATCCAGGTTCTTCATCAGATGCAGACAATAGGACTCTTTGTCTGACAACAGAATTTGTTTACTGTTTTCCATCGGGGGAACTATAACTATGATTCATATCTTTCTTAATTTATTGGCCCGCTAAAATTTTGTACACACCTAAAACAATCAGGGCAGTAGGTTGGGAACGTCATTGTCTGTGGCTCTAAAAGTCAATTGGGATATACTTACCCTGGCTATACAGCAGTCTGACTCAAACAAAAAGTGTCTGTCTAGATTTTAGTCAGTGGGGATAATATAATGAGCCTGTGTGTTTCACTGATAAATGATGTTGGTGTAAATGGTTATGATGTCAAGGGTTTCAGACATAAAGCAGTTTTAAATCCATATAATACTTAATTCAATACATTGTACACACTTCTTCCTGGACACTTTTTGTTGCTTTAATCCCTGCTTTAAACACTAAGGTTGGGAATGCCCCCAGGACGTCATGTCTTCTTTGGAGTTGGCTGCTGTTCAGGGTCGTCCTGACTCATACTTGACTAGATTTAATCTCTGACTGCCTACGGGCCTGGTTTGTTTTAACCCTTAGGTCACAAAATGATTTACATCTATGGTAACTTGATAAAGACAATCCTTTATATAGCAATGAGTAAATGATGCCATCTTACAACAATCTACTTGATGAAATTCAAATTAGCATCAGTTCTCATATTTGACATGGAAATTAGATGTAATCTATGGCCTTTACTGTCTATGGATGTGTGTGTGTGTGTGTGTAAGCATGTGTGGGTGCATCTGCGTTGGGGGTGTACAGACAAAGTGTTTCAACAGCTGCTCCACCCCCCCCATCCACACGTTTAATACAACAGCCTCTCTATCCCGAGGTGAGAGGACTGGACCCCCTGACGTGGGCATTGTGGAGAGGTGTGAAGCACCAGCAGTTAAACTCTCTGCAGGAGGATTTTAGGGCAGTTGGGCTGTGGTAGTAAGAGGTGGTGTGTATTTGGGGGTGGGGTTGGGAAACAGTTTGCAATCACAAAATGCATAGGCTTGACCACAAGTCATTTTGATGTTTTTTTAAATGGCAGGGTGTCTCAAATTTCTTGCTTGCCACAACTGTTTTCTCACTGACTTTACATGGTTGGTGGTTTTGACACAACAGCTGCTGGTTTTTACACATTAACTGTAAAAACACTCATAAGAATGGAAGAATATGGTTTAAGAATGATTACTGCTTGTTGAAAGGTCGGAAATAAAAACAATGATTGCTAAATCAGCTTGGTGTCAACTTGCTGATTCAGTTTCCAGACTTTTAACTCCTACCCATCGGCAAAATGAAATCCTAAACTGTGATCTCCGGTTGCCTTAGCATGTCCACGCAATTTTTTGTATGACAATAAACAACATTTTTTGGCTACTTTGGCTATCAGTACATGATATTTGTAGTCCACCTGTCGCCCAATACTATTATCCTTTTGTGGATAGTGAGGAAATGGTTGTGGTGATGGTGAGATCAGATCCTTGACAGACTGGACTGTTTATCTTATCAACATTGCTTGGTGCGGGTTAAGATCTCAATGGCTCTGTTTCAAGTTCATCCTGGGATGTGGAGTTGTCTATGAATTGCTATAAAAGACATGTCTTTCTCCAGGCTTGTTGAGTAAGATACAGATCCTTTATCTGTGACTTACAGTACCATCTGACCATTTGCAAAAAAAAGTGGCTTCAGGAAAGCACAGTAGACTCTCTGTACTCACACGCCATCCCAGCAGGCACTGCTACTCTCATCATCTGCAAGCTCCTGGATAGCAGCACTGAGAACACGTGTGTATGTTGTGTGTGCGCCTGTGTGTGTGTGTGAATAGACCATCGTCCATATGGCAGCCGTAAGGATTCAAACAGCTACTGTCTGGCCTTGGCTAGGACGTGAGACTATTTGTATGGCTCCATGTGGTCTAGAATAAGTCATCACACACTTCTTGTGCTTCTCCTTTTTTTGTCATTCAATTGATGTAACTCACCCACGCATTCTTTGGAAAGTCAAAATTGATGTTGTGTGACATCATACAATTATTCACTTCATTTGCTGATCATGAGCCGCCCCCGCTCTATATTTCTGTCTCTGTCGTTCCAGATGTAATTTAATGTTGGTGAGATGATTCTTCAGAGTGGGAGGGAGAGAGATGTTTGTTGTATTTTGGCATGCTACATTTCTCCACTGCAGGAATGTGAGCAGAGAAGGTCAAGAGCTGCCACCGGCTCAGATCAGGTCACTGCTTGAGTTCTTTTACTGATATGAACCTCACTCCAGTGTTTAAGCATGTGTTGATAGCTCAGTGCGTAAACTCCATGGTTCACTGTTCATGTTTTGCTCAGGTGTTGCTGAAGCTTGTGAAGACCAGCTCCTTTTTCTCGCTCCACCCGCTCCCCGGGCATCTTTGCCATAGCGCTCGTTGAGCCGTGTTTATGACTGCAGATGGTGACTACAGCCAGCACTAGCAGGCTTAACAAATGGTCTACTTCTCTCTTGCTTAAATCTGTTATAATAGCGTTCAAGTGACATCAGTTTTGCAGCTGTGTAGAAGACAATTAAATGTGGAATGGGGGGGAAATGTTTGGGCTGGGGAGGAGAGAGCAGTAGAGGAATTTGCCCTCTGACAACGTCCTTCTATAACCTCATCATAAAATGCATTAGCCATGGCTACGCATGATAGTGTCACATCAGCAAGTTCCAGCACTTTGCATTGCCCCTAATTTCTCAACCCCACATAAAATAGTGGTTACAGTCTGGCAATTATGGTATGTTGAGATTTTTTTGTAGAACGTCCTCAGATTGCTTGGGCTTCAAATGAGACAAACCCTGTCCTTGGTTACAGTGAAGTTGTTGTTTATGCATTCCTCACTTGCAGCCAGAGTCACTTACAGTAGTTTAATTAACGCTTAATTGTCAACTTAGAGGTGGAGGTCATTAGTGGCTGCTGTATTGCAGCTGGTGGGGTTGACTATGCTAGACATGGTGAAGCTGCCAGCTCCTTATTCACCTACTCCCCCACAAGGGCATTTCTCAACTCTTTCAATTATGAAATGGATTTTGTGTTTTTCCCATTGCAACTTGAAGCTGACAAAAGAGCAAATTAAGATTGGCTTATTTCTCCAGTAGCCAAAACAGTTCAGTGAGTGTCACTAAAGGCTGGTCATGGCTCTTTAAATGCATGCTGAGATACATCTGTCAGCATGCTGTGATCCCTATCAAACGTGTGATGGTGCTGATTTCAATCCCACAAAGAACAGTCTAGACGAACTTCATTCACTGTTGCTCAAAACAGAAAGAGCATGTCTGCTGAACAGCTGATGGTCACTTGCCCTCAACCAATTACATACATTTGCATACCCATCCCAAGAGCCGGTAAACACTCCCCTACCTTCACAAAGAAATGTATTATGCAACAACAAGCCGGTCGCAGATAGAGCTTCATTAAATGCTAATGCTACAAAATCTTCACCTTTCGAGCACATAGCAGATAAGGTTTAGGGGCGGGGAAATGCTAGTTAGAAGTAGACTGATCCTTGCCAGATAAAGACCCATTAAATGCTAATTCCTCCTCATTTACAGTACTTTCAGATCACTATCAATCTGTGTTTGTGTGAAAATGTATGTCCACACACACATGTGTGTGTGTCTGTGCAAGGTAGTGAAAACACGCCTCAGCTGCCAAAATGCTGATTAAAGCGCGATCTGCCTGTTTTGTTATTTCCTGTATTTTTCCCTTTGAAAAGCAGCCACGAGCGATGATGGCGGGTCTCTGTTCAAATCTGATTCAACAAAAGATGCTGCTGCTTCCAATTTCCTTGGCCTTTTTTATTGTGTATATGCTCCTCCAGTGGTGTCGTTTATAGCATGCATGTGCTTGCATTCAGATTATTTCTAAAAGGTTTTTGCCATTGAAACATCAGTTGAACTCTACTTTTCTGCCTGCTAGGAAAGTTTTACTGCCTTGTTGCCTAGGGGAATTTGTCTTAAAAGTAAGTTTATCTTTTAAAATGTATGTTCCTCAATATGACTTGCAGGACTTGCAGGTGACAGGCGTACTGACTCCTTGATGAATGTTGAAGTGTTGTCCTTTTGTGTTACATATTTACTGACTGCTTGCATATTTTTGTGAGTGTAAAGACAGGGAGATCCTCAGCTGTCTCAAAATCTGTAACCAGGAAGGCTCTGTGATTTAGATTATTGTACAGGTGGAGCTCTGCTGCTCTAGTGGGATATTCCTGTGTCTGCACATGTGGTCAGAAATAAAGGGGGGCACAATTTCTTGTTCTCCAAGTTGAATTGGTTTGTTTCTTTTTCTCTCGTCCAACACAAACTGGGAATTTCTGCTCCACATTTGGAATTGGCGATGTACTGTACCTCTTCTGAGATATTAAGACCCGGTAATGCTGAAATATTAAACTGAGTGTGTGTGTGTGTGTGTGTGTGACCTTCCCTTTCTTCTACCACAGTTGAGTGTTTTCAAAACCATAGCTTTGTACTGACCACCAACACACCCTGCTGGCTCACTTCTGAGTTTTTCCATAAGCTATCCCATAACTTTCATCTGAGGTAATAGATAGGTTTAATGGGATTAATTAGCAAGGATTACGAGACCTTGGAATATTGCACGGTTAAACTGCTTTTTGACTCATACTGGAACTTCCGTCTTCCTCTAGACCTTGCTGAGTAGTTATCCTTGGGGGCAGGATGCTAACTTTAGACAAAATGTAAACGTTCATGCACTATTGGGAGATCTAGGGCAGGAAAGGGTGCGCTCTTCCTGTTTTGGACCCCCCTAGGCACCGTCTGCCCTCAGTGGTCTCATGCCCCCTTTACCCACATCAATGTCGGCAAACTATCTGTGATGCTTGTCAGGTCAAGTGTGTCCAGAATGAGGTAATGGGTTAGCCATCCACTTAAGACACATTATCTATTTTTCCCCCCAACCTAAACATGACAATTTCTTGGTTTTCGTCATTGATGTGTCATCGTCTCTGTCTTTTCTCCCTCTCTTTCATCTCTGTTCGTCGTGTTCTTAGCTGGAGTCACCTGCAAACTCAGTGATTCTTAATGTCTGTTGAAGTGGTCGGCTACCCCTCCTGTAGTTGTACGATGTAACTTCAAGGACATGAATGTTTGGTGTCACAGCTGTGGAAACAAGAGTGTGACTCCACTTAGCCTGTCTGCTTTCTTGTTTTCCAATTGAATGTGCCCCACAGGGATGCATGTGTGACCGTGCAAGTGTTTCTCCTTGTGAGTCTGACTGCACACAAGCACATAAGTGAGTGTGTCCCAGAACATCACGTGTACACATGCATGCCATAGCAGCAATTTCCCCTGGTTGTAGAGGATTATGTAAAACTGTGCTGCAACCTGTTAAAATGTTTTGCTCCTGAGTCAGAATACAGCCTGCTAAGCGGTAAAATGTGCACACTGCATCGTTTTTAAAGCTGTCGAGTGGGAGGTCTAGAATGCAATTTTTAATTGAGGCCAGGCTAAGAGCTAAAGATTACAAACCTTTACAGCACTTTGGTGAAGAAACTCAGGTTTCACCTATAAGGATTCTGACCTATCTTTGACTTACAGCAAGTTGTCTCTCTTTCTGTCTTTCCTTTGCAGTGCAAGTGTGGTGATAGGAGCTCCCAAGGCCAACACAAACCAGGTCAATGTTAAAGAGGGAGGTTCTGTCTTCTACTGTCCATGGGGCCTCAGCCAATCAGATTGTCACGCAATTGAGTTTGATACCGAAGGTAAGCCTTATGACTGACACAAATACAGACTTGGCCAAAATTAATGGTATCCTTGCATTTTATTAAAATAATGCACCATTCACCCTAAAGAGTGTTTAAATTAAAAGATATTTTATTATCAGTGCATGTCTGTTTTTAGTTTGCTGTGAAACAAAACAAAAAGATGTGTGTTTTCAGTCTTAAAATCACGCAGTCAGTTAAAAAGGAGAAAATTACTCACTCTGCTGTGTGCATCACACTGAACATGGAAAACAGAAGAAAAACTCGAGCATGGTCTACAGACATTAGAAAAAAAGGTAATAGCCAAGCATGTCAACATAAAGGTTACAAGAACATCTTCAAAGAGCTTGATGTTCCTATGACCACTGTTGCCAGTATCATTAAGAAGTTTAAGGTCCGTGGAACTGTAGCCAACATCTCTGGACGTGGTCGTAAGAGGAAAATTGGCCAGAGGATTGCTCAAATGGTTGAGCAAGAACCAAGGAAAACTTCAATACATATCCAAGCTGATGTTCAAGGTACATTAGTTTCAAGTCTCATCATCTGTCGTTGTCTGAATGAAAATGGGCTCCATAATAGAAGACCCAGGAAGACCTCACTTCTAAGAGGAAGACGCAAAAAAGCCAGACTGGACTTTGCCACAATGCATGGTGAGAAGCCACAGTCCCTCTGCTAGAATGTGCTTTAGACAGATGAAACAAAATTAGAGCTTTTTGGTAAATCACACCAACCCTATATTTATTGAAGAAAAAAACGAAGCTTTCAAAGAAAATAACACCATGCCTACAGAGAAACATGAAGGAGGCTCAGTGGTGTTTTGGGGTCACTTTGCTGCCTCAGGCACTGGGTGCTTTGGATTTATGCAGGTCACAATGAAATCACAAGACTATTGAGCCATTTGGGAGAAAAATATCCAGACCAGCATCACAATGCTGTCTTAGTTGTGGACCATTGGTCTTCCAGCAGGATAATGACCCCAAACATATATCAAAAATCCCTCAAGAGTGGATGAGAAGAAAACGTTGGACCGTTCTGAAGTGGCTGGCTATGAGTCCTGATCTGAATCCCATTAAACAGTTGTGGAAAGAGCTGAAACATGCAGTTGGAAAACTGCACACATCAAACCTGAGAGAACAAGATGAGTGGGCCAAACTATCAGTGGAGAAGTGTTGAAAACCTCAGAGTTACAGAAAGTTGCATCCAAAGGCTGTGCTACAAAATATTAAGTATACCAATATTTTTGGCCAAGCTATTTTCATTGTTTTTATTGTGTTAAATATGTTAAGTTGTAAATCAAAAGCAAAGTTTCAGTTATATTTAATGTGAAATTAAGACTGATGGATACCTTTTTATACGTCTGTCAGTTTCATCTTAATACAGAAAAAAGGTGCAAAGGTACCAATATTTTCATCCATGTCTGTACAGGTGTTGTGTTCACATGCTGTTTGGAAGGCTGGAGATCTGGGACTTTTAATTAGCTGCCAAAGAAAAATGTGTTCACCTATTATTTTGCTTGAGGTGAAATGCTAAACAAATACTCTGTAAATTTTAACTGTGCCGATTTACCAATACTGCCCTTTGTCTTACTGCATGGTTGTCTGAGAAGTTGAGTAACCGTTTGCTGTTTAAGCTTCTCAGTCCCCTTTTCAAGCCAGCAGAGCATTTCCTTTCTGCTTCTGTTGTCAGCATTACGTCTGGATCAGGCGTCAGCGTTCCACTCCACTGAACTGTTGTTGGCTACGTTGGTTCCTGGACACGGGATGAGCCCTTTTTTCCTGTTTGTGTCCTCTCTTTGGGGATGAAAAGGATAATGGGGTGTTGAAGAGGTTTTTGAAGGATAGTCCTTCCTTCCTCCAGGTCGTGTTTGTGTTGCCCTGCCCCAGGAGCTATAGGGAGATAAGAAACCAATAAACAAATAGGTCAGACAAAGAAATCTTCTGTTTGTATTACAGGTAAAGTAGACACCATCAGTCGTGACAAAAGGTCTCCAGTTATTAGGTAAAGTGGTTTGGGAGAACATAAGGAAGTCCATGAAGTCGTCTAATGAATGGATTCATGTTTCGGTGTGCTGACAGAATAGCCACCAGCCTTTTTTACACAATGGAGACACAGCAAAGTGAGGAAAGGGACAGCTGGACTAAAAAGAGTGTGTAATTAAAAAGCTTTTAGATTAAACCTTTCAAACACACACAAACAGTATGAATCACACATGTAGAAGGACTGTTACCACAACACTTTTGGCTTCTTTCCTGAGAAATCAAAGCTCAGCACTGCGAGCCAGCCTAAATTTACCGTCCATAATGCACAATAGGGAGAAATATTCCACTGAGTGTTTCACAAGCCCGTTTTAACAACATTGTTTTATTGGACCCCGCTGCTTGGTACCCTTTTCTCTACTATTTTTACACTGTTTTTCTTGCAACATAAAATGTGTTGCACATCCCGGGTGCTGGCTGGAGGCCACGGCGAGTGATGTCATGTGCAAGCAGCGAGGCTTCACAGTGAAGGTTAGTCCCCTGGGCTGTCAGTGAGTGTCCTTCATATTTTGACAGGGGCTTTGAAGGCGTGCCAGAGCCGGTTCCGACACATCTGGATCACAGCAGAGTCGTCATATAGTGGAGGATTACTCGATACATGGACATCTGTATGCAGAGGTGTCTGTGCCAAACAGCTGTTACATAGATGACATTTATTGTTGCAATTAATATATTGTAGCTACGACTGTGTTTTCTTTGCCAGTTCTGATAGTAAAGGCTACAGCGAGTCAATGGTGACGCTGCCAATCAGAACCTTCTTTTTAAAGACTTTCACTAGGAATGCTTGAATGAAGGACCACTACTATATTATATTTTATCTTCCACTAGAAAATTGGTACCTTGTGTACTCTTATAACAAAGTGGTGTCAGTGGGTCTCCTCTGTCTCTTGGTGCATTTGAGCCCTGACCCACAGGCCAAAGATCTTCTTAATTAGCCTAACTAATTGGGTCAAAGTGTCCAGAGGCACCCTCCCATCCACTTCCTCTTCCATTGAGATAAGAGCTCTATGGAGTCTGTGGATCTGAGAGGAGGAGAGGGGAGCAAGGGCAGCAGGAGAGGGTGTGATAGGGGCACATGCAGGATGGGAGGAAGGGAGGGGAGGTGAGGAGGCCAGAGGGAGTGAGGCGACAGAGGGAAGCGGGAGAAACCAGAGCTCTGTTCCTCCGCTCTGTCCCCCTCTGTTCTCCTGCTGTCGGTACTCCCACAGGGACAGCTGATGTGATGAGTGAATTTGGCCATTTGTCTTCTACCCCACTGACACACACAAAAATACACACACACACACATACACATACACTCTCACAGTAAGAGGCCATAGCCCCACTAATGGCTGTCCTCTCACACACAGTTCAAAGGCACAAACGAGTCTATGGACGCACTCCAGACCCCCACGCTCCTCTGCTGGTCCCAGGAGAGACTGGGCCGGTCACATAGCGCTAACCAGCCTCCCAGGGGGACTTCAGTCAGATGACATGTTGTTTTGTCCCGTCTCTGGGTTTCCCTTTATCGCCCCTCTGAATCTCCCCTATTTTCATCTGAGAGCATTTCACGTGACTCCAGCTGGCTGCCTTCAGCCGCCTCGCAGACAACAAACAACTTTTCATTACTCATTATAGTGACACAGAACTAATGCTGGAGCGAATGCTGCCATGTGAGAACTTTGCTTAGCATGTGAAAACTTTATTTACTGCTTCTTAAAGCTGTGACGTTGATGTACTTCCTCGTTTTTTTTTGTATGCCCAGATAACTGATTGAAATGATGTGCTATGAGTCACAAGAGGACTTTTTTTTGCTCCTAATCCTGGTTGCCTTGGTAACATGACTCAAACATACACAATCCTGCTCAGCTACTACCGTCTCCGTTGTGGTTTTGCGTTTGCCTTATCCAAACAGAGACCCCTGAGTTATGAAAATATTAAGGTGTATCCTTTAAAAGAAAAGGACCATGCAGCTAAGGCAGATTAGTTAAAGTAACAATCTCATAAGTAGCTGTTTGAAGAGTGGGTCATGTTATTGCCTGTATGGCTAAAGCACTTCTTTTCACACATAGAATCCTGCACACTTAACACAGTGGGGCCAGGGTTGCATGCTGTTGGCCCATGATGAATGATGTTAGCAGGAAAGCCCAGTGATCGAGATTAAGCAGAAATACAGTTGGGTTATTAAAAACTCTAATCTCTATGCTTCCAGTCTTGGGTGAGGGGAGGCAGCACTCCCTGTAAGCAAAGGGTGGAAAGGGCTGTATAGACATGGAGACTTGGATGAGATAGTGTAAAGAAAAAATGAATAGGAAGATGGAGATAATATTGAAAATGAAAACAGAGAAACTGAGAGAGAAGTGTGTGCCTAAACAGAGATGATTGGGAGGTTGCTATGAGGAAGCTGGGCTAGAGTGTGTATGTTTTCCTTGGACCCCGGCCCCTTCGCTGTTTCCACAAAGACACAGAGCAGGCCTTCACCCCCAGCTCCAGGCTGCCTAGTTGGCTGGGAAGAAGGAGTAGAGGCGGACAGGCATGGATAGAGAGGCTGACATACAGCCTACTTTCTTCACATCCGCATAGGTCATAATCTCTTGCATTATCAATCATTCCTGGAGAGACGTTGCTTTGCTCTTTTGCAACATGCTGTGGTTTGACACAGTATAAAGGGGAAATGAATCTGAAAACTGTAAGGGAGTTAGGGTGGAGTGGTTCTTCAGCTTACATTTGCACTTCCGTTACAGATGTCAGCTCTTACATACCAGAATGTCAGCCTTCTGTGTGTGAACTAAAGGATGGTGCTGTGACTTCCTTGCCTAATCGATTTGTTTGCATTTCATTCTCCATCGCAGCACAGATGTAACATCTGTCTCACAATAAAGTTGTGTTTAAATCTGACTCCCTGGACCATCTGTCATGTCACCTGCTGCTGTCAAAGTGTTGAAGTGGGAGATCAGCGCTAGTAGCCAGGTGGCCAAACAGAGCCAAGGGTCAATGAGGTTAAGCTAGGCCAGACTAGTCCATACCCGGCCAAGCTAAGAGAACTGCTATCTCCTGATCCCCTGAACAGTGGCCGTATAGCACATACCATTCTCTTCAAATTCTCACCCTGATCGTCTTTGCATGAAAAATAGTGTAACTGGAGTCCTAAAGCCTGCTGTTTGCCAGTTGTCCAGATGTTTCCAAGGACCTGGGAGGGGAAGGCTACTTGAGGTCCAGCTGAAGGAATTAATGTTTGTCATACTGCTATCACTCAGTGTCATTTTCCTTTGTTTTTTTCTCCAGGGGAACGCACTTCCTCGGTCAACAACGAACAGATTGATTTCAAGTCCCACCAATGGTTCGGTGCCACTGTGCGATCTCATGGTGATGCAATTCTGGTAAGGTGACCTCTTAAAGGTGATTTTGGGGGTTGGGCAGGGAAGGACTAGAGTTTCAGCTCTGCTTCTCTCCATTTGTGCTCTCCACTGTTATGATTAGGGCTTTCAGTGAAGCTTGTTCTGGCCACATGGCTGTGAGAAACTTTCTTCTTCTAGTGATGTCTCACTCAGGGGGAATGTGTATATTCTTTGGTAGAAATTTGTCTTCCAGATTACTGGCCATTAAGTTGTTGTCATTCAGATCCAATTTTCACCTCCATTCTCGACACAACGTAAAGAAATGTTTTGTGCCCCTCCTATGACATCAAAGTTGAGCCGCCTGTTGTTTGGTCTGATAGTACGGGTTGTGACCTGGGTTGAGTTACGTGGTTACGCTGCTCCAGATGTACCGCTGACCTCAGCCTGGGTCTCCCCCTGAGTTCACCCAGGTGTTGTTGCAACTGGAAAAACATCTCCCAACCTAAAAGCTCACCCCATTCATCACCACATCTCCTCCCCACCAATCCCCATCTTTCTTTACCTCCTCTCTATACCAGGCTTGCGCCCCTCTCTACTCCTGGCGTACTGAAAAGGAAGTTGCCCATTCTGACCCTACAGGAAGCTGCTACCTCTCACTTCAGAATTTCACCAAATTTGTGGAGTATGCACCCTGCCGCACAGGTAACCGTCACCTCTGTGGGAGTTACACAAGTGTTAAAGTTTATTTTCCCATGATTTTCATTGAATGTTAGTTGAATATTAATAGTTATAACATTAAATCATTCATGATGCACCACTCCACTTCTGTCTTCTGTTTCAGAGCTCAGTGATGCAGTAGGACAAGGCTACTGTCAGGGAGGATTTAGTGCTGACTTCACCACGGTAATAACTATGTTCCCATCAGTGAACAACCAGAGATTTATGGGCTAATTTTTTCTTTTTTCATTGTAGTAATTCGCAGGTTTTATCTTTCAGGATGGCAAAGTGGTGTTGGGAGGGCCAGGCAGCTACTATTGGCAAGGTATGTAGGACATATCAACCAAGCATGTATAAAATCCTAAAAAAAACACAAGCCTCAAAATGTCCTTCCAAGTTAATCTACATTACCGTTTTTCTCTATGCTTTTACTTTAGGTCAGGTGATCTCTGCAACTAAGGAGGAGATTATTAAAGCGCACAACCCAGACTATCATATACAGGCTGTGGCTGGCCAGATCCAGACGAAACAGGACACAACTAAACATGATGACAGCTATCAGGGTAATAGAGGCTGACTAAAATGTGAACTCTTAATTTGTGTGCCATGCAAGCTGAAGCTAATGTCTGTACTCCTGTGTTGCCTATAGGGTACTCTGTTGCTGTTGGGGAATTCAGTGGTGATCAAGTGGAAGGTAAGTTATCAAATATGTACCCACGTGGCCAATGTTTGGTGAGGCGTGAAGTAAAACCCATAAGGGCAGACACAGAAATGCCAATGCTACAGCTGAAGTGAACATACATTCATGTCAGCTACAATATTTTACATGATTATTGAGCTGGAAACCTCATCAATACTGAAATCCTCCTGCTGTGCTTGTCCTGCATATTTTCCCTTAACTAAATCTTTGCTTCATTTCTCTATGCACCTCTTAGATTTTGTGACGGGTGTTCCAAAAGGACTCATGCTTTATGGTTTGGTAAGAAAGCTTAATCATCACTCTCATTTTGGCTCCTGTTTTGTTGCTTTGAGAATGAGAGGACTGGGCTTTGGACTTGGGACTAACACAGGAAAATAAAGGGGGAAAAAAATAAAACAGCTTACGCGATACTGTCCCAACAGGGATAGTTTTTTTTAGTGAATACCATACCAGAGACTGTGCTCATATTATACTGCATAAAAAGATGTTCACCATATGTGACTGCTGTGTTGCAGGTGTCTATTCTCAATGGTACAGATCTGAAGGCCCTGATTAACTACACTGGCGAGCAGGTGAGTCAGACAGATCCTATCTCTGCCCTCATACATACAAAAAGCTTCTTCATGCTCCAGTTCCTCTGTGTGTTCATGGCTTGGCTCCTCATGAGAGCTCTTAATTTGTTGAGTCAGTGTAAGCAAAAATAATTTCCTTTCCAACGTTCTCTTTACTAGATTTTGGTCTCTTTCGTGGTTTGCTGTAAAGCTCAATTATTGAGGGGAAAGTGCAGTGGCAATTTGTGCAAATGGTTCTGGGAATAAAAGAGCACTGAGCTTGATTAAAGTGATGATTGACTCAGCTGAGTAAATAAAATCACAAGTGAATTTGCTTACACTCTGGCAATTCAGACCATATCGTCAAACGGAGCTTCATGACAGCAAATTCAGGAAATTAAACAGAGCTGGAACAATAATGGAGCTAAACTAAGCCTATCATGCAACAAATCTGTAAAACCCATCAAGCCGTCAGGTTTCCTTCAGGCCTTCCTTTACTCTAACAATGCTGAAAGAAAATCTGACTTTTTATTATTAACCAAGAAACGACCAAAACTTGATGATGTTAATAACTTTTAACAATGAGATTTTCACTGGCCAAAGTAATGGACACACTTTTGTTCACAGATGGGATCATATTATGGTTATTCAGTGGCGACGACTGACATCAATAGTGATGGGTGAGTAGTAGCTTTGTCCCTGTCTGTTTTCCTCTGTTTCTCTTACTTGTTCAGTAATAGTAAGTAAGTAAATAAGTATGTAAAGTTTATTTAATATAGCATCTTTCACAGAACAGGCCACAAACTGCTTCATAAGAGTGTGAAATTGGTAAAGAAATAAAGAAATAATCATAAAAATAGTACAATTTAAAATACTATAAAAGAAACAAACAATTAAACATGCGCAGGGTGCAGATCATGTGTCCATAGCAAGAGTATTCCACAGTGTTGGAGCCACCACTTTAAAGGCACAATCACCCTTTGTGTTCAGTCGAGCGTGAGGGGCAACCAGTTAGCCCCGGTCAAAAGACTTAAGTCACCTACTGGTCAGAGCAGGTCAGACATGTACAAAGGTGCCTGACAATGCAGGGTTATATGTGATTGCAAGAATCTTAAACTTGATGGGAAGCCAATGTAAAGATGATCAAATGGGTTTGACAGTTGTGCAAAACAGTCACATTGAGTTTAAAAAAGACATACTGATGGATATGGATGAGATAGCTTTAAATGTGCTAATTTTATGACTTGAGTGAAGCATACACAGAGCAAATAGTGTAGGACCCAAGACACAATCCTGGGGCACACCACAGGAAAGAGCAGCAGTTTCAGACATGTAGGGACCAAGCCACACAGAAAAACTCTTAAAAATAGAAAGAAAACCAATCCAGGGCACATCCAGAGACACCCTCCTACAGCCAAAATGTTTCAATCAGGACATCGTGATCTACAGTATCATAAGCTGCACTGGGATCCAGCAGCACCAAAAACACAGAGCATTCACTCACACCAGAAGACATCATTATGTCATTGGAGACCCTGAGAAGAGCTGTTTCAGAGGAATGCTTCTGACAGAAACCAGAGTGGAATTTGTCTGAAATGTTGTGGTCCGTCAAGACAGCAGTGAGCTGTTGGGGAACAATTTTCTCCAAAACTTATGAAGTAAAAGTCAGCTTAGATATTGGCCTGTAGTTTTTCGTGAAGGGATGGGTCAAGGTTGGTGTTTTTTCAGAACAACTGCATGTTTTAAAATAGGATGAGATAGAACCAGATTGCAAGGAGCTATTTATAATAGAGACCAGGCATGGACCTATACAGCCAAGTAATTTTTAAGCATGTATGTTGGTAAATATTTACAGGGCTGGATTAAGGTTTCATGCTGCCCACCAGATCAGTGAAATCTTGCTGGGAAACAGAAGAGAAGCAGTCCAAAAGAAGAGCCAAGTTGGATAGGAATAAAAGGGGATAGAGTAGGGGGATGATGCTAGCCCTGAAATCTCTAATCTTATCCACAAAGAAAGAGAGAAAGTTGCCACAATCCTTATCTGAAAAAGACAAGAGGTGCAGGACTAACATTGCTGTTGATGGTATCAAACAGCAGTTAATGGTTGCGCTTACTGGAGGAAATTAAGTTAACAAAGTAGGAAGCTCTTGCATATTTAATCAAGTTGTTAAACTCAGTTAAAGGTAGAATATGTAGAATGAGCAGAACAACGCCATCTAATGTCTCGAGATCGTAGTCGCAACAACCAAAAAGTAATTCCAGCAGTCGGGTTGCCAGGTCCGGTGCCGGATTTTATTTTAGCTCTAACTCTGTAAATATACCACTTTATCCACATATCTAACCTTTTTAGGCGAGAAAGTAGCCCTTTAGATCAACAATGTGACGCTAATTTGTCCAAATAACATCTGCTTAAAGTTTTGTTCCTGCGAATTCGGAGCCACTCAAGTTAGCCGTAGCGAGTAACGCACTTCCGGTCATTTTCACAAAATAAAACACCCGTTACCTTTTATTATTAAGAAAACCATAACGATAGAGTTGGTGCTTTTATTTTGAAAACAGGAAGCGAACATACCCTCGCTGTAACTGACTTGAAACCACCGAGGTACATTACATTGTAACACGCCAGTGGGAGTAGCAGCAATGTCTCTGCATGTACTGCCTAATCCTAAACACCGATTGGCTTGTGTGTGGTGTCGTCAGAAGCAGAAGAGGCTCACGGTCGTAAACATCTAGTCACGTGTACTCTGAGATGGACGCGCAGGTCAGGAAATGACGTATATGGTTTGTAATTTGTGTTATTACATTAGGTGTTGGACTAAATGTATGGATGTATGGACAATGTATGGAAAATATTCCGGTTTTATGGAAACGGATTTCATATTTCACAAGAATGGATACTTGGCGAGCTGTACATAAAGTCCTGTGTCATAAGATGATCGTTGTGGATAAAGGGAAGACTTTGAAGGTATGTAGGCATTATAGCTTTTCTCACTTAGCTGAGTGGCTAGCCAAGCTAATCGCTAATACTATTACGGCTGTGAGCAACCATATAAGTCGTGAGTGGTCTTGAATGAACCAGGGCAATCTAAGCTTTCCAACAATGTACGGCATGAGTATCTATGTTTAAGGGTTGGTGTTTAAAACATTCAGAAGAACGTGTGGCTACCTCCTAACATCCGTCCCGTCCCTTGAACGGAACAGCGTGCCTTAAGAGGTTAATGATCAAATATCAAAATCCGAATAGCGTCAGAAAGTCAACCCACTCTCCACATTTCCATTGCTACCGTTTTGACACTTCATGGTACACAAACAAATAGCATCTCATATGAAAGCTAAGACCCTGGCGAGTTCAACAGTACCACTATTATTGCGCTAAAAACTCAGTGAACCAGCAGCATACAAAGTTAAACAACCACTTATTTACAGCGACTAACAGATATTCTGTCTTACCTTCGAAGTTTTGTGATGAAAAGTTGTACTTGAGAGCAAAAAACGCTGGTTTTAGTAAGTCCAACACGGCCGTGTTTGTTTACAACTCCATTTCACCCAGTGCCAGCCTACAGTAGCTGCACCGGAACAACAGACAACCCTGGCAACCCGCAATTCCGGCCGCTAAATGGCTGGTACAATGTACACAGAACGTGTCAGAACGTCATTGTCGAACCCGTCAAAAAAAATTTAAAAATATTAATTCAGACTAAATATATTTTTTTTTATGGAAAAGCAATACTTTCATTCTGTACCCCTCAAAACGCCCCGTGGCTGTATTATTTTAAAAAAAATATAGCTTTTAATAAATATTCTACATATTCAACCTTTTAAAGGTTCTATGTAGGGAGGCGGTGTACATGGATTTTGGTGGATTTCCACAGTTGCTGTACCTGCCAGCATTTACACCAGAGACAAGGAATATTGGGATGAACTGACAAAGGGAACAATTCTCACTTTACTAGGTGCCACTTTATCCAAAATGGTGGAGCAAGGTGTGTTAAAGGAATGGTCCAGTTGAGTAATGTCATCATGAGAAGAGAACACTAGGGTCAAAAGCTGCAGAAAACTCCTCAGCCGAGAGGTCATTGACGATGTGAAAGCACTTTACAAGTTCATCGACAGGGAATGTAAATAAAAGACAGGTTGAACAAAACACATTTATGGTCAGTAACATGCAGCTCCTCAGAGAATGGGATCAATATTTAAACCAAGTGTAAAAACCAGGTCCAGAGTATGAGCCCTAATAGCTGGGAATAATCTAGATTGGACTCCACCAATAAGCCATTATAGCAAGAACCTCAGGCGTCAATGTGTCTGAGCTTAAATGAGGTTGTGTGATCTTCCTTTGTTGTCTGCAGGATGGTCGACCTGCTAGTGGGAGCTCCCATGTTCATGGTCCGAGGCTCCGATGGCCGTCTGGAAGAGATGGGCCGGGTTTATGTTTACTTGCAGCGCAGCCCTCTAAACCTGGAGCTCAGCCTACCTCACCTTACAGGCACTCAGGTGTTTGGGAGATTTGGCAGCACCGTTGCACCATTGGGAGATCTGAACCAGGATGGATTCAATGGTAAGAATGGAGTTTGCGGAGGGGGAATTATAAACATCATGATTCATTATTGCCTCTACTCCTAACTCACATGAACATGAAACATCAGAGTACAAACTAAGAAACAAAAAAGGCAAAGAAAGAAATCTGAAAACAGCCCTTCCAATGAGTTCCTTTTTCCATTTCATTCTATTAGACAGCAACAGTATAGACCAACACAATTAGTTTAATTTTAGAGGGTCAATTACACTGACTATAAATCCATTTTCTACTCAAATGAATGTTACAATTGTTGCAATGAAAGCTATTCCCCCTGTTACCCAATGTTTTTCTGGGCTACCATGGCAACAGCCTAATAAACAATATTGTTGTATAAAATAATTTATGCACAATGTGCCAAATATAATCAAACCAAAGATCTCTATGTTTTATAGATAATGTAAGATCATTCTTTTCTTGACCTTTTGCTCCTTGGCAGATGTGGCTATCAGCTGTCCATTTGGAGGGGAGGAGCAGCAGGGACTGGTTTACATCTATAATGGATACTCAGAAGGACTCAGGGAAAAGCCATCTCAAATTATCACTGGCCAGTGGGCTGCTGGGGCCATACCTGCTAGCTTTGGATTTGGCCTCAGAGGTGCTAAAGACCTGGACATGAATGGATACCCAGGTGGGCGAGGTTAAAATTATTGTTGTCATTAGCATAAATATGTATTATAGTATGTTTTCTAATCCTCTTTCTTTACTTTTTCAGATCTCATTGTTGGCGCCTTTGGTGTTGATAAAGCAGTCCTCTATAGGTATGTTGTCTCAAATAGTATACTGTATCTAATTATGCAGTTTGTTTGTTTAAAGGCAAAGTGTAGCAATTTGGGAAACATCTATATTCATTTTCTTTTGAGTTAGATGAGAAGAATGATACTACTCATGTGTGTAGAATAATAATGAAACTGGAGCCAGGAGACAGTTAGCTTAGCTTAGCATAACAACTGTAAACAGAAGGGAACCATTAGCCTGGCTCTGGAGAAGCAAATATGTGTATTTCCCAAAATGTTGTAAAAGTGGAAATTTATTGAGTCATGAAATGACTTTCTTTTCGTCACTCACAGATCCCGCCCAATAGTAAACACCATTGCAACCCTGACAGTTTACCCCACCATGATCAACCCTGAAGAGAAAAACTGCATCATCACTAATGGAAACTCCAGCATTCCTGTTTCCTGGTGAGTTTTCAGTTGTTGCACTACCAACACTCAGCTTCCTTCGACCTCTCTTCTGGTATTTGTTTGACCCAACTGCAGAAAGATGGGCTTCCCCGCTCCCCTGCGTGCATAAACGCTCCTATCCTGGCAGGAAGTTCTGATAAGAAATATCCTTTCTATCAGCAGTCACGGTATTAATTTGAACCGGGCGCTGCTGTTCTGTGACCTATATTCAAAATGTCTTCATATCACACTGCTTCTGCTGAGGAACAGAAAAATAACATGTTGAATAGCAGCATTGTTAGCCATTTTTGGCCTCCTCCAAAAGTGCACAGTATTCAGTTCCAGAAAAGGGGAGAGGAAACAGACGACGGTTGCTCGCTGCTCGACATGGTTGACATTGCGCTCATGTGTCTGCTTTTCCCCCCTCTCCAGATCCCGATCCATAAAGGAAACTCTTGTATACACATGTGTCTTGATTACGCTACGTTGCCTAGTGATGAGGAGTTTTTTTGTGGGGGTTAAGGGAGTGCAGAGGGGATAATGGGAAGGCGGGTGGGAGGGGAGGGGCTGGAAGGTTTTTGCAGTTGCTTTGAATGAGATATTGTTTGCTGGTGGAACACAGCTGGGAAACATCAGGACACGTAGACTCCCGTGACCGTGCACACACAGTCGTGCAGAAACAGTCAGACACAGGAGCGTATACATGAAGTTACCCCTCGAAAGAAGTCCTTGTTTTCTGTCTCTTTCTGTCTCATTTTTCACTTCTCTCCCCTTTCCTGTGTTTTTTTTTCACAAGACTCCGTTTTCCTTTCTCAGTTTCTGCTCCGTGGCTCTACTGTGGGTTTACTAGTAAAAGGATTGGGGGTTTTGGGGTTGCAGACTTTTTGGACAGCAGCAGCATGTTGTGCGGCTGATGTCATGAGACAGAGCAACAGGCTTATATAGACAGCCATTGACTGGTCAGCACTGAAACCTGAGTCGTTGCCCAATTTCACCCTTCTTAACTCTGCTATTCCTTTGTGTGTGGGGGGGCTGAGGGTGGAAACGGAGACATACCGATTTATCAGCCTGGCTGGTGAAAGCGGTCAATGCCAGAATGTCTCCAAACATTTGGGATTTTTTTCATATTATTCATTGTATTCCCATTACGCCCCGTTCCTTGTAACGTGAACCATGTAAGGAGCTGACACAAGAAAAGTGGGCCATGAGAGAAAATGAGAGAACAAGTGAGGGTGAATCTTCTGTGTACGGTATATTTATACTGAATGTCTGCCATAAAAGAATATGCTTCCCTCATCATGTCCTTGTCCCTTCTGTCCAAAACAGTGTCAACCTGAGTTTCTGTATATCCGCTGATGGGAAGCATCTACCAGGCATCTTAGGTGAGCCAATTTTCCACATCTGCACTTTATTACAAGTGAGGAAATTGTCAGATAGTCACCAATGGTAATGTTTTAAATCCATAACAGCCTGTAGGTTTTGTCAGATGATTTTGTTATGACAAAAAAGGAAATGCAGTGTGCCAAATACTCAATATATCAAACTTCTTCTATACTCAGTGCCTTTGCCTATCAACCCCTAGTTATTATCTTTAATGAGTCCTTTCTCTATATACACGTGTTCTCTCTGCCATCATGTTTAGGTTACATTGACTACATTGTGTGTGCTTCAGAGTATTTATGGAAGTCTATTTTAAACCTGTCATTACGTGACTAAAGAACATTCATCATGCCATGAATGCTCATTTGTGTGTATGTGTTATGTGTTCCAGATTTCCAGGTGGAGGTGCAGCTCGATAGTCATAAGCACAAGCAGAAAGGTGCAGTGAAGAGGGCTCTGTTCTTAGATTCCCAGCTGCCCTCGCTCCAGCAGAGTGTGAGAGTGCGCCGTGGCGAGCGCATATGCAACCATACAACGATCTACTTAAGAGTACGTCCCCTTTCTCTCTAATTAAAAAGAAAACCTCTATAACTGTGATGTAACTTAAACCTTTGCAGCCATTCGTAATCAACTGCGTCAACAAAATACGAAGAAAGAAGAAAATATAAAAGCAATAACCGCGATTATGATACAAATTAAGCCATGTGACATTTTTGAAAAACAAATTCTTACTTTCTGTACAAATTTAATCAAGAAAAAAACCCTGGTATGTGTTTTTGACTGCAGGCTGAGAAAGAATTCAGAGACAAACTCTCCTCCATTTACGTGGCCTTGAACTACAGCTTGGATCCCAAAGCTGCAGCTGACTCCCACGGCCTGCGGCCCATCCTCAACTATCATGCCGCCAGTGTCATTGAACAGAAGGTAAAGTGACATGTACTACACTTTCCTGACCTCTTATTCAGCTCAGTTAATTAACCCTGGAGTGATCTACAGGTCTTCAAACATCAATATATAGTAAAGCAATGTTCAATAATAATGTAAATCTGGTTCCAAGACTACTTAGACTCATTCTCTCTTCTCTGAGCTGATGATAAGAATATCCGCCACATTGAGTAATTATTCTCCTTTTCACGGACCAGCTACTTTCTGACTCTCCTGTCCTTGGTAAAAGAGTGAGTCTGTTCTTTTTAATGTACATTATAAACTACTCTGCTGGGATGAAGTCCAATGTGTCTGGAAAATGAAAATGTGAGGCACATGTACAGCAGAGTGTTTCGCTGTCCCCACAGGAATAACTCCTTAGCTTACTTGGCTGCCTTAAGGTACATAGGTGACTTGTTCCAGAGCTGCACAAGCACAGAGGGTTTGTAGATACTTCAGGGTGGGGCACTGCTGGGCTATTTGCCCATCTGGTTGAAATCTCTCAGCATTTTGCCAGTTTTCCTCTGGCAGCGTGTAGAGTTGGCTCAACATGTTAACAGTTGTGCATCATTTCAGCTGTGGCACAGCGTGCACCATATGTGTGCTCAGCAATAGCCACCAGATTGGAGCATTCGGGGAGTGGCAAGGAGTGTAGTTTTATTTCCCTTTCTTTTTTAATATCTATCTATCCTGGTCTGTATCTTTTCCCCATTGGATCAGGACTGAACCCTATCATTAATGTCCTTACTAGATCTCTAATAGATGTGGTATATTGCTCAACCAAAACCTTGAGACATGCCTGAGCTAAAAAAAATTAACCTTAAACCTGAAAAATCTCCTTTTTGCCAAACACCCAAAGAGGGCAAACCTGATATGTATATGTATGTGTAAAATGGGAGTTGGAGTTGTGTCAAACTGCCAAACATATTTCATTAATCTTGCTTTAGCCTGTGAATACAACAGTGTATAAACAGTGAAGAATGACTATTATACTGCAGCCTTGGCCTTGATCAGACACATGATGCCCTATTTATTTCACATATGCTTTGAGAATGTGTGGCAGGCTATGCAACATTTCACCGACTCTGCCAAGAACTTGCTCTTCTCAAGCTTGAGTGAGAAAGAGAAACGGTTGATGGGCTCGGCACAGTCTCACCCTCGCTCTCATCTTTAACATATTCCACATGTTTCTGCAAAGATTTATGGCATCATGTCGGATCTATTAATTGATATTATTCTCAGATTGCATATGAAGGCATACATTTATACAAAATCTGGAAAGATCAGTTGTTTTCATCTTTTTAGAAATAGAAAATGGATGAAATGGTGCATCAATGCCCTCAATGTTCTTACAATAATATAAAATAACATCTGAACCAAGTGATGACTTTGATAAATGGACTCCATTCAGGTCCATTTAGTTTTGACTTTACAGCCCGATGCCTGCCCCCATTATGTCACATGCTGATGTCAGTGTTGTTGTTGTTAAACTACAAATGTCGTTTTCCCGACTTACAAAGACATACAAGCCCAGGAGCACATGTGGCCAAGTTACCATGGTGGTTACTATGGTGTCCATAATTAGAGCCCCTGGATGGTGTAATGACAAAGGGGATGCTTTGCTCTCTGTAATCTCCTCATCCATTTCTATTTATTATCCTCGTCGTCATGAGCATCATCACACTGTTGCAGTCTCAGTGGGATGCAATTTAGCAATCCGCAAGGCTTTCCCTGCCGCTGCCCTGCCACACGTTCAGCGGTCATCCACTTATCCAGCAGGGTGTCTGTTCCTTTCTTCTCTTTCCCTCCACTGTAATCTCTCAACCTCCACTTCTGCTTCTCAGTTCAACAGAGGTATCCTATGTCTCAGTAAGTTCTAGGTCTTAGGCTCCTCCCTGTCCATATGATCATATAGCCTACTGCTGCGGTTCGCTGGGTGGCATAGCATGTGGTGAAAGCGTGGTTAGCCACATAGGGCTGTGATGTGGGACGCTGGCAAGAGCTGGGAGCTGGCAGCTTTGTGTTCAGCTCTGCAGGAGTATCTCCTCTGGCACAGTCTCTCTGGGCTGGACTCTCCTCTCCCGTTCATCATTTCCTCCTATTACGTCGCAAACAGAAAGCATGTGTGTGCCAGGACAGCTGGTTCGGGGAGTGTGTCTGTGCCTGTCATGAGTTCACTGAGTCAGCCATTGTCCCCCTGAGCCACAACATGATGTGCAGTGATGATGCCTTGTAAATAAGGGGGATTACAGTCCAGGTGTGTGTGTAAGGTAGTGGTTGGGATGCAGAGGTGGAAGGTATTAGTCATACCACATGTTGCATCTTGCTACATTCATCCTGTTGTCCCCCTTAAACAGATATGTGATTTATCTTGTATGCCTAATTCACTTCACGTGTAAAAGACTTTTTTGTCGGAACCTACTGTATGATCACCATGGGACCGCAGCCCCTATTAAAACTTTTATCACCCCCTTTGTGCATCCTTTAGGCTCAGATTCTGTTGGACTGTGGCGAGGACAACATCTGCGTTCCTGACTTGAAGCTGGCAGTCCATGGGTGAGTCTCTTCATTTCCTTTTATATTTCTAAAGAAGTCCCAGAGCACAAGGAATTCATGAAATAATACAAAAATGCAGTGGAGAATACTTGGTAAACTGTGAACAGGGTCATAGACACTGAACTCTTCACCTCCACAATGCAAATGCAACCTTGGATTTGAGTACAAAAGCATAAATACAGCTGTTTTTGCTGCTTCGCCACTTTGTTTAGTTTAGCATACCAGAGAGGGGCTGTTAATAGCCACAGTGTTGCAGTAGAGCTGAGGTACACCATCCTCTGAAAACAGGAAGCAGTTCTGTTCTACAGGTGCTATGACAAGCAGTTAAGGGGAAAAGACAGGGGAGATGAAAGGGAGCTGTTTGGAAAGTATGGGAGCTGTGCGCCAAAGTCCCGACCTCGCCTCGCTTCTGAAGCTGTCAGGAGCGCCCTGCTTGCCACACTTTGATTCAAGAAATCTGTTAGCATTTTTCTCAAAAATAACAGCCTCCCCGATACTCCCTACTCCGCTCTGTCATTTTGATTTCACATTCCTATATTTATCTACCATCTGCCTCCATTTTTTTTTTCAATGTATGGCTGATCCATCACATATGGAATAACCTGCTGTGAGTGCGTGTTAGTGCCGTACTCCATCTAAGTGCAACTCCAGAAATTGAGCCATAGAAAGTGTGATTAGTGCAATTAAAATAATAGCTTGATGTTTTTTGTCTGCTCTATAGTAAATTATGGAAGCCTAATAGTAGTTGGGGTTAACGGGATGGCCATGATTTGATGGAATTTTAGAAAAATAGTATCCATCATTCCTGCTGTGTTGTTTCTTTTATTCCACTGCCAAAAGCACATAACCTGTTAAACCAAGGGTCCCCCTGGGCGACTTTAAGATTTTGTGGTGTTTTCTGATTTTGAGCTTTTGTTTGGTTTAAAAAGTGCAATGCCAGTTATAATCAGGCTATAGTTGACTTGCAGGCAGGCAGAGGATCAAGCTCCAGAAATCTTCTCTCTCTTTTGCTCTCCTGCTTTGCTTTATGAGAGCTGCTTGTAATTAAAAACGTCTGTGTGGCCCTCCATATGGTATTTCTCATTGTTCTTCACTGTGGAGTGGCATGTGGAGAGAGAGCAGGGGAGGGGGAGCTGTTTTA
Organism: Scomber japonicus; assembly: GCF_027409825.1. NCBI lineage: Eukaryota > Metazoa > Chordata > Actinopteri > Scombriformes > Scombridae > Scomber > Scomber japonicus. Next base: position 25,027,895 of record NC_070581.1, on the reverse strand, counting down.
CAGTCCTATGCTCTGTTGTACAGCATGTATGACTTTATTACCACATCGGAAAACTCTTCATTTAATGGTGGGGGGGGGGTTTCGTGAGATTAATTTTCTTTTTTGGGGGTGGGGGCTGACTCTAAAGAAAGATAAAATATATATAGTGTTAATATTTATTAGTTAAAGTAACAACAGTATTTTGCTCACTCTGTTTTGCCACCAACCACAAGGTTTGCTATTTTTTACTTACCACATCCTAACATAACTTTACACATGTTCATTTGTCTAAGGGGTTCTGACACCAGTTAACCTGACTGTTGAACCTATTAGTTATCCATTTTTCTTCGGTTGGGTCCTTTAGGGACAGGAAGGAAGTCTACCTGGGTGATGACAACTCGCTGACCTTGACTTTCAACGCCAGGAATGAGGGTGAGGGAGGGGCGTACGAGTCAGAGCTGTATGTGGTGCTGCCCCCTGAAGCTGATTACAGCGGTATTGCCCGCAATAATGAGGTGAGTAGGGATTCAAAACATACAACTTCCCAGGAGCTAATATGTCTCTTAGGACATGATTAGAGTTTTCCTTTGCTGTGGTTTGACCAATCTGTCCTCTTATTTATTAGAGCCTGACCCAGCTGACCTGCAGCTATGACACGGAGAACCAGACCAGATACCTCATCTGTGATTTGGGAAACCCGATGAAGTCTGGTACTAATGTAAGGGCACCCCTGTCTTTTGGCTGGCTTTCTTCATGATGACTTTCAAGGTTGTAGGATAAGGCAGATGCTTGTTTGGTAGTAGCAAACAGTTGACACAGCATTATGGTTTCCTGCTCTATGCAGGAAGTGGTCATATGTCATCTCCAAATTGTGTGTGAAGAGCACTGGAAAAGTCAGTGAGTGTTAGGAAATCTTTTCACAGGAAGTACAGACTTCATCTGTGCCCTCAAGGCCCTGCTGGGCAGAGTTCCCTTTTTTAATGGCTGACTCACAAGCTGGCATGTTTTAATAGGTCTGCGGAGGAAGACTGTCATCTACACGTTAATTGTGAGAGATCAGCAGACGTCTCTGTTTAAAAAACCTGGTTGTCAAGTTGTCATAGAATCTGCTTAATTGTTCTTTCTAAAGGCCGTGGATCATAACATTAATGATCTGATGTAAAAGAGATGTATTTTATTAAAAGGTAGAAGCAGATTTAATGTGCCAGTCTGAGAAAAAAACCTGAAATTATAAAGAAAGAAAGGGCAGAGCAAAAACTCTCAGCCACGTTGTGGTTCTACCCAGCTGCATTGCTGAATATCACATTTATATCATATGATGAGATAAGTAGAGTGGAGATATGAGGCATGTCTGCCTGAGAATGATTTACAGTTTTGCAAATTGAGTACATAAACCTCACACAGACATTCTAAAGTTTTAGGGGGCAAGATCTCCTGCAGACTTAATTCTTCTCTGTTAGTTGTTAGGCAGTAATGGAAAATATGTTCTGTTTTGGAAACTATTGTTCTAAAATGAAAGTGATGATGACACATGATGAATTAATCTTATTCTTTGCAGCTTTGGGCAGGTCTGCGCTTCACAGTGCCACGATTGAAGGACACGCACAAAACTGTTCAGTTTGAGCTGCAGATTCGCAGGTACAACTTGATGTGAACACACAACTGAGACACCGTTCATGGAAAATGTTCTGAATCTGATTTAGCAACACTTGTCTCCACAGCTCTCAAATGACATCAGCTAATCAGAATCTATTTCTTTTTGTCTCCAGTAAAAATGAGAATAATTCCGACAGTGAGGTTGTGCCTTATAAGCTGGAAGTGGTTGTTCAGGCTGTCGTCATTCTACAAGGGTGAGTTAAATTACAATTCTCTCATTTGAACTTTTTGGAGCGTCATTAAGTTTCTTCTGAGTCCCCACACATGTTCTCACTCCTGTTTTTTTTGACAATTTCAGCGTGTCTCGACCAGATAAGGTCTTCTTCCCGCCAGTCAACTGGAAGGTTACCAAAAACCTCGGGGTGGAGCAAGACGTCGGGCCTTCCGTGGAACACATCTATGAGGTAACCAACCATAGCTGTGCAGACTCACTGTGGCTGAGCAGATTGGGTTGGAAAGCAGATCTTACTGTTCATAAAACGAGGCGACTCCCCAGGGCAGCAATGAGGGGGGAAAAAAACAAAGAAACATACCCCAGATTACACAGTGTGATTTATTCTCAGGCTGTGCAGATCCACTTTCACGTGGGTGAGATTCAACAGTGCTCTACTTTCGGTGGCCTATTTGTAGATTAAAAAATATGTCAGACTCAGCATGAGAAAAATCTGTTTCAACCTCACAGCTACACGGCAACTACAGCTAAAATATGACACGATCAAGCTGCTTGTGAAGTTTTCTAATACTTCACATACTAACGTTTCCTATTTCATTTCCCTTTTTCCAGCTGGTGAATAACGGGCCCAGCCGGATCAGCCAAACCTTGCTTGAGCTGCGCTGCCCCCTCAGTATCCAGAGCCACAATCTCCTTTATCCACTGGAGTTCTCCACAGAAGGCCCCATCAACTGCACCGCTGACAAAAACATGAACCACCTGCACCTAAAAGTGAGTGACTCTAGTTTCACACAGATGCATACCTTTCAGGGCCAAATGAGGCAGAATCAGAATGCTCTTCCAGAAAGATCAGAAAGATCTTCCACTGATTCCCACTCAGATGTATGATTAACAGTTGGATCGTCCCGCACGCTGGCCAACACCCACCTTCTCCTCCCATCTTCTCAGCCCCACCCAGGACACTTACCCCACCACCACTTTGAAGTTCAAGCTCTTCCCTATGCTCAGCACAGCTTGATGAACTACCTCACCCAGCAATATACTCACTCATCATCGACATCCTGCGACGAACGACCCCCCCCCCCCCCCCTTCCCCTCTATACCACGTTATAGCTTAGATAGATAGATAGATTTTGTGGGCAAAACATTTCAGTGCAGTTGTTTGTGTTTACATTTGAAGCTTGACAGATGTTCAGCAGGGCTTTAAGTGGTCATCTGTCTTAGCTGCTGTGATCTAATGTTTTTTTTCCCCTGGTGAATTGCTAAGTACGGTATATTTCCACAGGAATCCATGTGGAGTAGAGCTCACATGCTTCTGATTAATGACAAAAAGCCCAGGGTCATGCTAACATTAGGGCGTATATTGATGGTGTGCTCTCCTGCATAGTGAGGTCAGTGTCTTTGTTGTCCTAATGGGTGGTGTTTGTATTTGTGCTCTCTCTCTTCCCTTAGCTCCAGCGCACATCCACAGAACCACCTCTCCTGGCACTAAAGGCCCATGAGCACCATGTTGAGAGGAGGGACGTTCACAAGAATCAACTCGCTCATTTGACTAACCTGGTAAGAAGCTTTGATCAAAATTGGCACTTTCTATAAATACAACACGTTGCATGTATGAATGGACATCGTCAGGCCAAAAGGTGAAGACTAATGTAATAGGTGACGGATTGGTGACATGAAAGTGAGAGAATGAGGAGCTTGAGCTCACAGTTTAGGGTAAATGAGGTTACACAGTTAAAACCTTTTTGCGTCACTTACACAGCAGGTCAAGACTAAAACTTCAGGCTCAATCAAAAGGTTGATACAACATATTTCATAGCATTGTAAAGTGTGTTGGTCTGGATCTATTTTGTTGACACTGGCCCTGCTTTTACATGAGGCTCCTGGGATTGGGTAATTCGTTTATGATGTCGTTAAAAGGGAGGGGTCAGAGGGCACAGGCTAGTCCTGTTGTGGTGATTAACATTAAAGAGTCTTAAGTAGTGGTGGAGGGTTGGGTAGGCTGAGAAGACGTGGGACATGTGAGGCTTTTTATCAGTGATGCACTGGTTGCTTCAAATACTGCTCTGTAAATTTCGGCTCATGGTGTTGTGAGGCCCCCCGAGTGCCCTCCGACACTGGCCCCATTTACCGACCCAGCTGCAGGTAGCTGATCTATCTGCCTCCATCGGCGGGTACCTGCCTAAACCAAAGAGGTCTTTGTCTGTGCGCCTGTCGCTCCTAACCATGCTCGTTTATCAAGCATGTTCAATGACACGTTAGTATGAAGGACCCCATTCTCCCATTTCCCTTGTATCTGCACTTTTGTTTTTTATGCTCAGGAGGACAGACATCTCTGTTCAAAGTGTCTCTTGATGAAAGTGTGTTAGTGTTTAGCAATGCTTGGATGAAGATGTCAGCCTAGGTCATAGTGTGAGAATTTAAAATGACCTGCTTCATCTTTGAAGAACTGAGCTATGCATAAAGAACAAAAGATTGGCTGTAATTGCACTAATAATCAAGAAAAAAGAAAAGGCATTTCATAATTACTTGGATACTTGAAGTATATATAATTTTTAAAGGGAGCAGTTAACAGTATTGTGAATCTTATTATTTTAGTCCCAAAATACTTGCATTACTAATAATAATACTAATAATACTGCAGTATATGTGCTATGCATTTTCTCACAATGTAATTTAGAAACAGGGCTGTAACTTATGATTATTTTGTCCAACCAACACTCAAAATCTTAATGTGAGTAAATTTGAAATTGCATAGAACATGAATATACACAGATTTGAGAGTCTTGGTCCAGCAACCATATGGCATTTTTTCTTGATACGTCACTCTTACCAGATTTTCTGCATACACATTTTTTTGTTGATCAGCAAATTGATTAATAGACTTAAAATGTCAAACTATGCAGGGCCCATTCATTCAGCAGCTGTGCAGTCAAGCCAGACTGTTATTTTATGAAGTTGTGGGAACAGCCTTCGTGCCCCAAGCTCCAGATCTTGACCACATAATCCCACCAGGGAGGATATGTGGGACTTGGGTCTGAGGCATCTTTGGCACTGGACCATGCTCATGTCATTTTCACAAACCTTTGTAGCCCCTCTGCCCTGGGGCATCAAGGAGGTCTACCAGGAGGAAGTGGACTGATATGCTCTCTGTCTGTCTGAATACCCTCATTAAATCTGTCTAAGATTGAGCCTGAAGGAACTAGGCGGGTACTCTCTTCTCCTGTGTTTGCCCTACTTGGTGTAATAAGTAAACTAATGCGCTCCCGCAGGAAACCGCCGAAACCTCTCCGTCTGGGGGTGGTCTGGCTACGGGCTCAGCTCTAAAAAAACCAGTGTGTGCACGTTTTAAAATGTTAAATGTGCTAAGCTGCATTATGGGGGTGTAATTAAGATGGTGTATTCTACAGTCTTGAGAAAAATGGGCTGGTTTTTAGTGGTTGGGCAATAATGTGGAGAGTGGTGCATGCAGCATTTTTACAGTCTCATGACATTCCTTCAATCTAATTCGAAGCAGACGTGGAATAGGAATCATAACATTGGGCTCTTTGTTATATTTATTGGACCTGCAGCATTAATGTGGATGATATTTGTCTCTCATATCTGTTCCACCAATTTTCACTTTTGCCTGTATGATGACCTTCACCTGCATTTAATTTAGCTATAATTTGGGGAAAGAATATTTTTGTTGATGCTATCTATGTACAAGAACAAAACTTATGTAGCATTTAATCAACATCATCCTAACTCCTTTCTTTCTGCCTCTCTAGTCCTGCTCTAATGCTGAGTGCTGGACGGTCAAGTGCAATGTGGGTCTTCTGGAGAAGGGGACTACTGCTATCCTGAAAGTGCGCTCCCGCGTTTGGGCTGAGACCTTCATTGAGGTTTGTGGGCGAACCTTGCCTTACATACTCACTAGACATACACTGTACATGAACTTGTCTCCACTAGCTGACAAAGGCATGGCAGAGGAAAAGGCTGTGCACTATAGATTAGTCTTTTCCCACTGGTGCCTGGCTATTTTCTCATGTCAAGCTTTGGCAGGAAATATGCAGTCATTATTCATTAAAGCATCAAAAAAGAAAATATTGGACTTTAAATGTATGGCTGGCAAAGATGCATAGCCACAGTAGTGCGTCTCATATTTGTTTGTGTTGAGAAGGTATCAGCTTTGGTTCTGGATCACTTCTTAAGGCTGTCAATATGTGCAGTCTAACATATTTGCCTCAACAAATGGAACAACAGTTGTTAGTTGAGTATGTAGATTGCTCCAGACTGGCTGCAGTTTCTAACAGTGTACTAGCTGTTTCTCTCTACCTGCCATGACAGAGCTACACACAGACTATTTATCATCCCCTGCATGCTGTAACGCAAAGCATATGTGTGAATGTATTGAAAATGTATTATCTGGAAGTCACATTTATCATAGCATTGGTATGCAAAAAGGATTTTCTTTGGAAGATACACACGGTCTATGTCGCCATCTAGTGTACAAGTAGTGTATTGCATGCATTTTAACTTCTGATGTTTCTCCCTTCAGAGAGCTTATAAGCAGCATGTGCTGGAGTGCCTGGCCAGATACCGTGTGGAGAAAATGCCCTACGCCATCCTTCCCAAACATTCTCCCAGTGGACACAAGAAGGTATTTAAAATTTCATTTCACCTGGCCCTCTGTATGCATAGTATCGTCTCAGTTTTCTTTGTTGAATTTAACTAAGTTGAAGACAAATAGAGCTGCAACAATTAATCAATTAGTTGACTTGTTAAGTAGTTGCTTGTCTTAGTCTTACATTACTCTACATTTTATATTTTTGAGTGGTTTTGGACTGTTTGTCAGACAATACAAACCATCTGAGGACTTCACCTTGGACTCCAGGATGTGACTTTTTTCCTCATGTTTCATTGGTCAAATTATTGTTAGTTGCAACCCTAAAGACAATCTGTGCCCTCATTCTCAGGTGGTGACCCCAGTGGTGTGGCACAAGCCAGATATTGAGAACTCTGTTCCTCTGTGGATCATCATCTTGGCCATTCTGGCTGGTTTACTTCTTCTGGCTCTACTCATCTATGTCCTGTACAAGGTCAGTGCTGCCATTTAACAAAGCATTTAAACAAAGTAGTGTACTGGTGATGGGTTAAAGAAAGAACATGAGAGTAAACTGATTAAGTGGTCAATTCTAATTTCTGCTTTTTCGTCGTTTCTTGCAGTTTGGCTTCTTTAAACGATCTTTACCTTACGGCACTGCCATGGAGAAAGCACAACTCAAACCACAGGCTGCTTCTGAGGCTTAGACCAGAGCTTCCAAAACCACCGTACCTGGCCATATGATTGCAACGGAGAAACCCAATGGAACATGTAGAGTGGATCAGAAAGCAGTTGAAGAGTTCAGCAAAAGAGAGACCACTGGAACTCCACTGTGCTGCACTAGAGGAAGACAAAAATCCAAAGATCTCCACGCCAAATGAATGTTATTTTTTTTTCTTCTTTTAATTTATGTCTTGTTTGTTGGCAGGTTGGGATTGTTACCCAATAGAACTTTTCTTAATGCCTCGAGGCTAACATCAGATTGAACTACAGGAAAGTGACTGCAGAAATCGCAGGCCTTCAACCTGTCGATGCAGCAAGATGCCTGTTGGGTTTCCTTTTGTGGATTCTTGTGATGGAGAAGTTGTGTAACACCCCTTTTACTGCCTTATTTTGGTGCTAATAATCTGTTGTGTTCACTGCCTCTAAAGGATAAGGTCATATGTTGCTTTTGGCAGCCAGGAAGTATCAATCATGCTGCCTGTCAGGGGAGAGTATTCTTCTCATATCTCCTGAACACATGGTTTTATTGACAGTAGATCAGTTAACAGGTTTCAGGTGAAAACATTAACCTGACTATAGCGGAGGTAAACTTAAATCTGCTCAGCAGCTCAATCTTTTATCACAGAAGTTAAATATTTTATATGATTTGAGCCCTGACCTGTACAGGGTGATCCCCTGATTCTTGCCAAATGCATGCTGGGATAGGCTCCGGCACCCCGCAAGCCTGAACATAATAAGCGGGTATAGAAAATGCATGGATGGATGTTTGTAAACTGTTCATGAAAATGATCTCTCTCTGCCTCAGGTTGGTGGACAGTGCTGGGTTGAGTTGTTTTTGCACTCAAAGGAAATCTACTGATTTTAATTCCAAAGACGCCAAAGACTGACTGACCTTCCTTTGAGTTCTGATTTTGACTCCTACTGATCACTTTGTTTAAATCCTGTTTGTTCGTATTCAGAGTTACCAATGCTGGCATCGTCATTGTTATTGTAGTCGACTGGGATGGGACTGGAACCACCACCGACCTGAAACCTCACATTGGGCTTGAAGCAGTATTGTGCTTCTGTTTTAAAAACAAAAAAGAAAAGAAAAAAAGTGGTGTTCTCCTGAAGAGCATTTTTACTTTCTTTACTCCTGCTTGGTTTGTGTTGGGCTTATTTTGCACTGAAATTGCATGCAAGCAAATGACGCCTAATGTAAACCACAGAGGTAATGGCCATGCCATAATGATGTCTTGAACCAAAGACATGACAATCAGCAATGTTGTAGCCTTCACAGAGACTTTTACTCTGAAACCAGGAAGGATCATCTCTCATTTTGAGTGTGAAGGATCCATTTTCAGCTTACAGTGTGTGTTACTGTGATATACTGTATTTTTGATTGTCTATTTGAGTAAAAGATGCCCATGTTAGAAAGAGAAGTGGCTGAAGTCATCCCACTACCAAAAGGCTACAGGGACAGAATATTAAAATGCTTAGTGTTGGTTTCTTTTGTCTTGTACATAGATTGTATGTGCCTTAAATGTAAATACTTAATGTCTGAGTTGGAATAGTGTGTGCGCTTGCATGTATACATGTGTTACTTCATGCATACATGCATTTGTGTGAATGGTGTATTTATGAATGTTTGTTTTTGTGTATGAATTGGTTATTACCTTTCCCACTGCTTAGTCCACGTTATCCCTATCACCTCTGTAGCTTAAAATCACTGAGGTAAAGGCATTCTGCAATTCTATTGATTAGGATCGCATAAATGCAGCCACTGTCCGGGATGACTTTTATTAACAGCACAGCAGCAATTAAAATACTTGCAACCTCAGTGGAAATCCACCCGAAAGACTAAGTCTACCGTCTGGATATTGGCATCCTACAGGATGTCTTGTACCTCTGACAAAGGGATGACAAACTAGGCACTGGGAACTAAATGTTTGGAAGTGCAATATTTATATCCACTCTTTTTTTATATATTACAGTGCTTTCTTTTATTTTATGTTTTATTTGTGACTGCATTGTGATAAACCAGAACTTTGTAACACGTAGTGATGTGTGTAAGTATGTGATAAGCACATAGACTAAATCCTTTGTCAGGCTCTGGCTTTTCACCTTCACTTGCTTTCTCACTAAGCATACTTCAAGTGTGTTTCTACTTCAGATGTACTCACCACTTCATTGCTGGACCACTTTTCTGATTGTACTGATTTTTTACGCCACAGACTGACAGAAACTCCAACCACAAGAACATATCCGAGTTGAACTTTGGTATGTTGACATAGTTTGATGAATTATGTGCTGTATAGTTGCACCTGTCCAAACACCACCGTTACACTTAACCATATGTGTTACATTTGTTTGCCTCATTTCAGATGCCCCCTCTCATTGGAGTGATTTACTATTTGTCAAATGTCTAAAAAATCCCCATTGGTAATAGATTTCAAACCTTTGACATTGCCTACTAGAAAGTTCTTTACTGAACATGTCAACGCATAATTTATGACAGGGGATGATTTTACTACTTCCTCCATGCTTACATCAGGAGAAGGCACCCCCACCCCCTCTTTTTTATCATGTCTTAGCCCATTTTCACTCTCCAGGACTTTCAAAAAGGAGTTGTATATATTTATGACAAGGAGAGTATTTTGGAATTAAAATGATAACTGATTTGTTGTGATTTTCTCTCACCCCATATTGGGGAGAACATTTTTGTTAACAGGGAAGGAAAGGGGGGGCTCTTTGGAGGTCATTTTTTTGCCTGTTATGGTTTGTACTTTGAATAAAATATTTCCCTTTTTACAAGTTTTTGTGCTTTCATTGAATACACATTACTGAGAAAATAATTTATTTAGAAAACAACATTGTATGAAATTATATGCATGTCAGTCAGTGGCCTTGTTTTAAAATACTAGTGCACAACAACAACTGACCTAAAGTGATTGGCTATGGCAAAGATCTGTGTTCTTATGGCCCTTTGTGAAACCATCAACGTTATTCAATTCCACAGACAGCAGTATATAAAATGTCACATAAATGACTTTTGACACAAGACACATGCATATTTTGCTTAACTGTACATGTTGTAACATTGTGTGGCTTATTGTGTGGCATTACCACTGGATCAGTTCCAACTGTGACACACACACACCAAAATGTATGCACACCAGTGTGTTGTAAGGCTTTCTGGATAAAAAGCATCCCCCTAAAGTCTCATGGACACAGAACTGGACTCTGTGGTTCAGTATTAGACGTCATCACTGTGCAAACTGCTTATCTTCTCCCTCATCGCCGTGCAGGAAGTCTCTCCATGAATGTCCAAGCCTCCTTTGATGAGACTGAATATCTATGGCGCTCAGTCACTCAAGCAACACCTCCAGAGGTCCATCATATTTAGATGAGTGTGGAAGTTTTGCTCATCCTGCTACAATCCACTCTCCAGTTCAGATGTTTTGCTACAGTTCTACAGTCTTTGTACATTTGCAGGTTGATGTCCTAGCATTCTGTTGTTCTTGATAGCTGTGTTAGCTTGCGCTGGTTGTCGATCACCTTTAGGTTCTGAATGTAGTGTCGGATGTTGCTGGGATTACGCAAAGGCAGGGCGTGGTCTGAGTCTGAATGAGAGGGATAAAACATTTAAGTGTTTGTACTGGCAAATCTTCCTATTACTTCTTTTTTTATTTTGTTTTTTGAGGATAATGAGGTGGCAGACAGGAAACAAGGGGAAAGATATGGGTACAGCATGCAACAAGGGTCATTGACTGAATCAAGTCAGAGATGTTATGGTTACGTGACATGCACAGTAACCATTTGACTACCATGGCTAAGTGATTATCTTAGGTTAAATTCCTCATCCTCCAGACAATACAACTGAACTGGTCACAGCAATTAATGATATAGTAAATGTAGCTTACATGTAGATATGCGAGTAGCAGGACCTTCCAGAAACATCCGATCTGCCAGGCCCCTCTGTGGAGATGAAGGCACTGCAGAGAAGAAAGATTACCTACATGATATATACTGCATGCATTATCCATTTACTTCAACATGCATGTGTAATTGTTTGACCTTTCTGAATATATATCTATGTCCGTGGTAAAGAGTCTACAAGGCTGCTAATTCCAAGACAAGTTCAACTGGATCATTTACCGTAAGGCTGGCTTCTGCATCCTCTTACAATCTTCACTGTCTTGGCAATCATGCGCTGTTATAATGAGAGAAAAAGGACTCAATTCAGGTCAATGTCATAATGAGAATAAGATATGCGAGGAGAATAGTCGAGTAACTGTCTTACCATCTTCTCAAAATTGACCAATTTGTCTACATAGTTTGGGTTTCCCTCATGGATGAATGTCATGTCTGGGCATAGATTGGAACAGAAAACATGTCAGTAATTAGTATCCTGGTGATTTTAGTCAATTATGTCATTGATTAGCTACAATTACACAACACTGCTGGTTATTGTCACCTTTGAGCAGCAGTGGCATGAAGGGGATGTATGGAGGACTGAGTTTGGCCACAGCCAATCTGTAGGCCCTGTGGTTGCGGGAAGGATCCTAAAAGGAGCAGAGAATAGAGTAACACTTTATGTAAGTACACAAAAATAACAGGAGATGCTGTAAGCTGCCTTTGAATGTGAAGAAGCAGAAAACAGTACAGAAAGAACGCTGGAACATTTATGAAATTTAACTTACCATCAATCTCTCATATGCACAGTAAACTCTTTTTGTTTTGCTGGGTATTCTCTGTAACAGATAAAGACAAGCCAAATGCTGTATGAGTCATTTCCACAGTTATTGTTCAGTAAATGTTGGCACAACATTTATTATTATTATGGCTGTTGTTGCAAAGAGGGGGTTTCTCACCTCCCAGGTCTTGTAGAGCCTTTGTACTGCACTGTTGCTCAATCCAAACATCACAGCGAAGAATGAATTGAGATTCTTTTGCTCCTTTAATCTGTGACAAAGAGGAAAAATAGCAATAAACAAATGTGTCCCAGAGTGGCAAAATGCTGTTCCTAAAAAGAGTTTTGATGAGTACTGGTTTAAAAAATGGTTTATATGGAAACAAGAGTGTACAGCTTGTGTAGGTACAGCAGTGCTTTTACCTAAATGTTAACATTAGCACACTGATAACACACCATAACAATCCTAACATGCTGACATCAGCCAGATTTAATGTTAGCCATGTTTACCATCTTAGTGTATACATGCTAAGATTTATTTTGCACTGAACATAAAGTACAGCTGAGGCTGATGATAATGGCATCAGTCCAAGTTAATGGACAAAGTAAAATTTTGACTCGATGATGGTGGAAAAGTCAGAGGATCAAGTAAGTAAGTACAACTCATCCTGTGGGGAACATGTATGTTTGTTTCAAATGTCATGGTAATCTATCCAATAGTTTTTGAGACATTTCACCAGAACCACAAATGTGAACAGGAATGGTCAGGAGATCACCAAAGTCATAATGATTCATCGTCTGAGCACCATGGATTTCTGTACCAAATTTTATGCCATTTTTCATTGACTAAATGAAAACTAACATCGTGGTGGTGCTAGTGGAAAAGCCAGAGAACCACCACAGTAAGTCCAACTCATCCTGTGTGGAACATCAAAGTTTTTACCAAATTAGATAGCAATCCATCAAATAGATTTTGAGGCATTTCACCAAATACCAGACATGCCAACGTCATGGAGACGAAAAGGTCAGACCACATGTGGGTCAAAAGGTCAGCCAAAATCAGTCCTTTGGGGACCATGACTGCCTACAAAATTTTATGGCAATCTATCAAACAGACAGATATTTGAGTTTGTACCAACTGGTGGGCCAACTGACTGACCTTGCGATCAAAACATGGTTAAGGTTTTATGTAATTAACTCTTACACTGCAGCAATCTTGATGAACTTCTTGAGCAGAATGGCTCGTTTCACCAGATCTTCGCAGAGACACATCTCAGTCACCACCCAGTACTGCACCTCATTGAAGCGGCGCACAAACCGTTCCAGGTTAGCTGTGATAGTACCTGGAAATTTATGACGGCCGAATATGTAGTAGATGAGCTCTGCCTGGAGAAATGAGTCACAAACAATTGACATAAATGACACATGCTATGAAAAGAAACTGTAAAAATCAAAGAGAGGCCAACGGGTGACTTAATGGACATGATATGTCTCTGAAACATGACAAGCATGCAGGAAGTATGTCAGTATCAGCAGTCTAGATGATCTAATGGAAAATCTGTGTGTGCTGTGTAGTGTGGTGTTTAGCAGTATGACTCAGATACATTTTCACTTAAGAGATCATCAGCCTTTGTTGACATGAGGAAATCTCTGAGAGCTGGTTTCGACTAGAAATGAATATTACTTTATATGCTGTAGTCAGATGTAAAATGTCAGTTACCTCATGCATTGCAGTGAACAGTTCCCAGTCATAGTTGGCGAGTTCAATGGCGATGTCTTTAGAGCCCATTTGTTCAAGGATGTCAGTTGTTCCTCGCTCTGGGCCCTGCTGCTCCTTCAGGGGCGTCTAGGATACAGATAACGAGAGCGACAGACAGCCAGAGAAAGAAAATAAGCAGAGAGAAGGTGTTAGTGTGTATGGTTGATGGCTTTCTGGGCTGATAAGCTGCTTTGAACAAATACAGCATGTGAAACTAAACTGTATGCACCATAATAAATAATAAACATAATGAATATATGTCTGATGTGATGAGATTTCATCTTTTCTTTCACAAATACATAAAAACAGTTTGGAGAGCACATATTCCTCACCAGTTGTTCCACTTGGCTGCTTGTGCAGATGAACAGTCTCTCATTGAGTCCCATGGCAGTGTATACTGCAGTCGCATCCAGCTTTAACTGAGCTCTTTCTGTGCACATTTAATACATCAAAAACTCATTTTCAGCATAATGAACTGACAAAGAACAGTAGAGAAAATCTATGAGCAAGAATCACACTAGATCAGAAACTGATTTAATATGCAGCTTTAGATGGGCAATTTTAAAGGAACTGCCAGTTTAAATGAGAAATATCTTTGTACACTTTAAAAAAAACAGAATGATCAATAGCTGACTCCTACCTCCTGTAGAGTTCATTTTGACCAGGACGTGATCCCCGCCAGGTTTGACTATTGCTGACATCACATCCTGCACAGATGTGTTGACTGGGAGCATCAGGGTGAGTGGTTTGCTGTCTGGTCTGTAGATCTCATACAACACTGCATCATGAAAGGAAAGAAGCCAAGATGTCAATATATGCTGATACCTGATGTCCTGATGTAAGTAATGATCTGTGTTAATATAAATTACTCATAAGCAACATGACCTAGATCAAAGTCTTACACACCTTTATCTTGTGCTCTGATTGGCTGTAACCTCCCCACTGGCTCCTCACAGTTAGAAAACCAGTCAAACTGCTGATTCTGTTGATAGCATTGAAGTGACTCAGCAAACTTAGCAACATTAAACTGATAAATGACAACAACATGACATTTAAACTGTTTTCTCATTAAAATGTAATTTGTGCTCTGTTGTCATCTGCAAAAGCTACGTGAAGATGCTTACCCTGCTCAGGGACTGATATCCATTCTCCAAACTGTTGAGGTATTAAAAGAAAAAATGAAAAACTGTTAGATAATAAGCTGCCATAGTTATGACTTGTGACTTTAAATTTAATAGAAATAGCCGATTTAATAAGATAATATAGACAAATTACACTTTTGTTCTCCTCCTGTCCCTAAGATGTTCTTTCAGCACTCCGCACAGACGGAAATCACCCGCAACCTCCTTCTTCAGCTTCTGTTTCACCCCAAACGTGGAGATTGAGAAAGCAATGACACAATTATTGATTCATTTCATAAACAAACTCTACGGTATAATGCTTCTGCAAATTCAATGCCAATTAAAGCTGCAAGCAGCGTTGGGCGAGACCTCGCACCCTTGCGCACGTCGGGCCGTGGCGAAGCAGAAAGGTTTCCGTTAGGGGCATTTAGATGCCTTCAGACCAAGGCTTTTATTAGACACTGCAATAAGTAGATATACATTACACACACACAGACACACACACACATACACACAAACACACACACTCACACACACAAACTCACACATTCACACATATACACAAACACACACAAAACACACTCACACATACACACACACACATACACACACTCACACTCTCTCTCTCTCTCTCTCTCTGTCTGTGTAGACATTTAGACTGAACAACTGAAATTAACTGCCAACACTTTGATAGAGGAACTTATTTCCAGTGAAACCTGTAGATATGTTTGTAGGTCATGCAATGTCACTGAAAATAGTTGACAGACTGCACAGATATCTAAAAACATAATACAGTCAATAAACTTGAACTAGAAACAGAAAACTGAGACACCTGAATCAGGATGACTGCACAGCACAAATGAGCCAGCTGCACACACACACACACACACACACACACACACACACACACACACACACACACACACACACACACACACACACACACACACAGTCGTTGCCATGGTAGTTAACGACTGGACAGCATGAGGACAGAGCATGCACAGACAGTATGGAGATTTGAATGGGAGAGGAACAAGGTGCACATGTGGATCCGCAGATAAAAAA